>NC_088221.1:37131875-37264375 GCF_036934945.1 Oncorhynchus masou masou | reverse complement strand
TGTGGCATGTTTCCACCCAATCTGACAGGTCAACAACCATGCCACAAAAATGTCCTGGAATATCAGATCGCTCCCTCATTAGCTTCAATTGGGAAGGAAGAAGGTCTGGTGCCGGGGAGGCCGGGGATTCAGGGCAGGATTCATGGGAGAGTGTAATTTGCCGGGAGCCGAGCCGGAAAAGAGCTACAGTTTCAGGAGCTTCCCATCATCCAGGGACATCCACCTAATTTGGGACAGAACTGAGACTGCTCTGCAAAACAGGCCTCTTTTCTTTATGTAAATCTGTAGCATGTTTTTATAGGTCAACAATCATTGGGGCAGGAGGACAAGGACTACTTTACCTGCTTGTCTTTAAGAGACATTTGTCTCTTTAATGAATAAATATAGTTAAGCAGTGTAAATGTAAATCTATGTGCGGATTGATATGCTGTGTCCTGTATGGGCCAGCCAGTCGGAGTGCTGCAGGTAAGAGCAGCTGCTCTGCTCTAAGTCCCAGTGAGACAGTGAAAGCAGCTTAATGCTCCGCACAAGCCTGATAAACAAACAAGTAAGCAAATGGGGGAAACCACCCCTAAATCAGGACAAGACGTCTGCTGCAGGAATAAACCCAACCACTAGATCTACTGCCACTAGATCTACTGCTAAGGGTCAGCCTCAGCTAACAATAGCTGACTATAGGGTCTCAATTCATACAAAAGCCAACCAAACCCCGGCCTAACCATTCATGACTGTTGTTGTTGTGTGGAATGTCGAATGGAATGCTCTGTGGATAGTTATGTGCAGTGAACTTAGAATGCATTGATTTTTAGGGTGGTTTGAGTTGAGCCTCATACCTGGCTCTTGGTTATGAATAGAGGGAAGGGATTAGGAACAGCTCAATAATTAACCTTTGTTCTTTCTTGTCCTCCTCTCCTCTCCTCTCCTCTCCTCTCCTCTCCTCTCCTCTCCTCTCCTCTCCTCTCCTCTCCTCTCCTCTCCTCTCCTCTCCTCTCCTCTCCTCTCCTCTCCTCTCCTCTCCCTCTCCCTCTCCTCTCCTCTCCTCCCCTCCCCTCCCCTCCCCTCCCCTCCCCTCTCCTCTCCTCTCCTCTCCTCTCCCCACCCCATCTCCTTAACTGCCCTTTGGAGAAACCCAAGGAGTATTTTATACCATTCCACAAAATATAATATCCTAAATCCATATTAGTGTTCTTCTTCCCAAAAGCTGTGGTCAACAGATGGTTTCCTATGCCCCCCCCCATCACCACACACTCCTACTTGCCTTCCAGCTTGGACATGTGTTAACAAGACTCTGTCCTAAAAAGCCCCTACGGATATCTTGCTATTTCATCCCAAAGATAGATTTATTTTAATATGTCACAACATGTGCCCACACTAACATGAAAGGCTTTATGATTATGCTTTTACGAAGATAGTGTTTCATTCATGAAGGGACTGTAGGCTACTTGTGATATATAATTTGTCAGAATTATAAACCGGGTGTTGGCAACTTCTAGGCTACACTTCAAACTTAAAAACCCCAGTGTCGTGGTTCCACAGAAATCAGAAAGTTCCCAGCAGGCAAAGCTGGTTAAAGTGACGTCATTCTGGTCGCAAAATGGTTGTAATGATGTCAATTCAACCACTTCAAGACTTAGAGCTTAGCATAAAGACAGAGCAACAACATTGACTAGCGTAGCTTACAACTTAGTCTGCACAGTAAGATTAGCTTAGCTACGTAATAATGACTTTACATAATCCACCATCATAAGATTTGCTCTCCCACTACAGCGTTGTTCTGCTCTTTTATGAGCTAAGGGCTAAAGACTGCCCTTCCATAACCAATTAAGTGCCCTACCACTGGCTAGGAAGCTTCCCTGCTGAAGGCTTTAGCCACTGTTCAGTCATTAATTCCATGCAACAGCAGAAGTGGCCAGTTATTAACAGTAATCCACAGGGGCTTGAACAACAGACATATTGTAGCATAAGACCACGACTGGGCTCCAGACAGCAAGCTCTCGGGAATGGTTGTTGTCTTGTGTAGAATGGGTTCAGTCACATGTTTCTAAGGAGAGGCGCTGGTCAGAAGCTTTATGTCACAAAAAAAAAAGTTTGGTCATGGGGTCAAATGTAACATATTTTTTGCCTTTACTCCAGCTCCAACTCCAACCCTAACCCTAGCTCCAACCTAACCCTAACCCTAGCTCCAACTCTAACCCTAACCCTAACTCCAACCTAACCCTAACCCTAGCTCCAACCTAGCCCTAACCCTAGCCCCAACCTAATCCTAACCCTAACCCTAACTCCAACCTAACCTAACCCTAACCCTAACTCCAACTCAAACCCTAACCCTAGCTCCAACTCAAACCCTAACCCTAGCTCCAACTCTAACAATAACCCTAGCTCCAACTCTAACCCTAACCCTAACTCCAACCTAACCCTAACCCTAGCTCCAACCTAGCCCTAACCCTAGCCCCAACCTAATCCTAACCCTAACCCTAACTCCAACCTAATCCTAACCCTAACCCTAGCTCCAACTCAAACCCTAACCCTAGCTCCAACTCTAACTCTAACCCTAGCTCCAACCTAACCCTAACCCTAGCTCCAACTCTAACCCTAACCCTAACTCCAACCTAACCCTAACCCTAGCTCCAACCTAGCCCTAACCCTAGCCCCAACCTAATCCTAACCCTAACCCTAACTCCAACCTAATCCTAACCCTAACCCTAACTCCAACTCAAACCCTAACCCTAGCTCCAACTCAAACCCTAACCCTAGCTCCAACTCTAACAATAACCCTAGCTCCAACCTAACCCTAACCCTAACTCCAACTCCAACCCTAACCCTAGCTCCAACCTAACCCTAACCCTAGCTCCAACCTAACCCTAACCCTAGCTCCAACCTAACCCTAGCTCCAACTCTAACTCTAACCCTAACTCCAACCTAACCCTAACCCTAGCTCCAACCTAACCCTAACCCTAGCTCCAACTCTAACCCTAACCCTAACTCCAACCTAACCCTAACCCTAGCTCCAACCTAGCCCTAACCCTAGCCCCAACCTAATCCTAACCCTAACCCTAACTCCAACCTAATCCTAACCCTAACCCTAACTCCAACTCAAACCCTAACCCTAGCTCCAACTCAAACCCTAACCCTAGCTCCAACTCTAACAATAACCCTAGCTCCAACCTAACCCTAACCCTAACTCCAACTCTAACCCTAACCCTAGCTCCAACCTAACCCTAACCCTAGCTCCAACCTAACCCTAACCCTAGCTCCAACTCTAACCCTAACCCTAGCTCCAACCTAACCCTAACCCTAGCTCCAACCTAACCCTAACCCTAGCTCCAACCTAACCCTAACCCTAGCTCCAACTCTAACCCTAGCTCCAACTCTAACCCTAACTCCAGCCTAACCCTAACACTAACTCCAACCTAACCCTAACTCCAACTCTAACCCTAACTCCAACTCCAACTCTAACCCTAACCCTAACTCCAACTCTAACCCTAACCCTAATTCCAACTCTAACCCTAACCCTAACTCCAACCTAGCCCTAACCCTAACTCCAACTCTAACCCTAACCCTAACTCCAACTCTAACCCTAACTCCCACTCTAACCCTAATCCTAGCTCCAACCTAACCCTAACCCTAACCCAAGCTCCAACCTAACCCTAACCCTAGCTCCAACCTAACCCTAACCTTAGCTCCAACCTAACCCAAACCCTAACTCCAGCCTAACCCAAACCCTAACCCTAACCCTAGCTCCAACTCTAACCCTAACCCTAACTCCAACTCTAACCCAAACCCTAACTCCAGCCTAACCCAAACCCTAGCCCCAACCCCAACCCTAACTCCAACTCTAACCCTAACCCTAACCCTAACTCCAACTCCAACTCTAACCCTAACTCCAACTCTAACCCTAACTCCAACTCTAACCCTAACTCCAACTCTAACCCTAACTCCAACTCTAACCCTAACCCTAACTCCAACTCTAACCCTAACTCCAACTCTAACCCTAACTCCCACTCTAACCCTAATCCTAGCTCCAACCTAACCCTAACCCAAGCTCCAACCTAACCCTAACCCTAGCTCCAACCAAACCCTAACCTTAGCTCCAACCTAACCCAAACCCTAACTCCAGCCTAACCCAAACCCTAACCCTAACCCTAGCTCCAACCTAACCCTAACCCTAGCTCCAACCCTAACTCTAGCTAATCAGTAATCCTAATCCTTACCTTAAACCCAACCCTAACTTCAAGTCTATCCTAACACAGGTTGTTTAGTCAGTATGCCCTGTATCTTAAAACCTGTGCTCCAGTCCTGTGTCTAATAATGTCTTGAATCCCTGAGGTAATAAAATAAGTCAATGAGCCCTTGAGCAAGTCACTTAACCCTATTTTCTACTGCACAGAGCCTTCGGGAAGAATTCAGACCCCTTGACCTTTTTCCACATTTTGTGTTACATAAATAAAAATCCTTAGCAATCTTCACACAATACCCCATAATGACAAAGCGAAACCGTTTTTTTTCTCCTTATTTACATAAGAATTCGAACCATGAAATTGAGGTCTGGTGCATTTTGTTTCCAGCGATCATTGTTGAGATGTTTCTACAACTTGATTGGAGTCCACCGGTGGTAAATTCAATTGATTGGACATGATTTGGAAAGCCAAACACCTGTCTATATAAGGTCCCACAGTTGACAGTGTATGTCAGAGCAGAATGAGGTCCAAGAATTTGTCCATAGAGCTCCGAGAAGGGATTGTGTCGAGGCACAGAACTGGCGAAGGGTACCAAAAATGTCTGCAGCATTGAATGTCACCAAGAACACAGTGGCATCCATCATTCTTAAATGAAAGTCGTTTGGAACCACCAAGACTCTTCCTAGAGCTGGCCGCCCAGCCAAACTGAGCAATCAGAGGAGAAGGGCCTTGGTCGGGGAGGTAACCAAGAACCCAATGGTCACTCTGACAGAACCTTAGAGAACCTCTGTAGAGATGGGAGAACCTTCCAGAAGAACAACTATCTCTGCAGCACTCCACCAATCAGGACTTCATGGTAGAGTGGCCAGACGGAAGCCACTCCTCATTACATTCTGCTTGGAGTTTCCAAAGGGCACCTAAAGACTGTCAGACCATGAGAAACAAGATTCTCTGGTCTGATGATACCAAGATTGAACTCTTTGGCCTGAATGCCAAGCGTCACGTCTGGATTAAACCTGGCACCATCCCTATGGTGAAGCATGGCGGTGGCAGCATCATGCTGTGGGGATATTTTTCAGTGGCAGAGACTGGGAGACTAGTCAGGATCGAGGCAAAGATGAACGGCGCAAAGTACAAAGAGGTCCTTGATGAAAACCTGCTCCGGACCTTAGACTGGGGCGAAGGGTCACCTTCCAACAAGACAACGACCCTAAGCACACAGCCATGACAACGCAGGAGTGGCTTCGGGACAAGTCTCTGAATGTCCTTGAGTGGCCCAGCCAGAGCTCGTACTTGAACTCGATCGAACATCTCTGGAGAAACCTGAAAATAGCTGTGCAGCAACGCTCCCCATCCAACTTGACAGAACTTGAGAGGATCTGCAGAGAAGAATGGGAGAAACTCCCCAAATACAGGTGAGCCAAGCTTCTAGCGTCATACCCAAGAAGATTCAAGGCTGTAATTGCTGCCAAAGGTGGTTTAACAAAGTACTGAGTAAAGGGTCTGAATACTTATGTAAATATGTTTTTTTAATTTTTTTTTTATACATTTGCTAAAATAAAAAAATAAAACGTTTTTGCTTTGTCATTATGGGACATTGTGTGTAGATAATGAGGGAAAGATCTATTTAATACATTTTAGAATATGGCTGTAATGTAACAAAATGTGGAAAAAGTCAAGGGGTCTGAATACTTTCTGAAGGCACTGAAAATCACTCTGGATAAGAGCATCTGCTAAATTACTCAAATGTCAAATGTAAAATGCTGGGCTAAAAACAACCCAATTTGGCCTTTTTGGTAAGCAATCTTTGGGCAAATACTTAGACAGAACACACACTGTGTTGTATAAATAACCCAACAAGTTGGGTTGTTGGGATTACCCAAACAGTGGGGAAAACAAGTATTTGATACACTGTCGATTTTGCAGGTTTTCCTACTTACAAAGCATGTAGAAGTCTGTAATTTCTATCATAGGTACACTTCAACTGTGAGAGACGGAATCTAAAACAAAAATCCAGAAAATCACATTGTATGATTTTTAAGTAATTAATTTGCATTTTATTGCATTTTTTGTGAAAAGTTTTATTTTTGCATTTCCTTTAAAACAGCTCTCATATATTTTTGCACATCATTTTATACACATAAAAACGGCATAAAAGCATAAAACACAGCATTTGAATATTACATTTAAATTTGTTAAAAAGTACATGTTGTTAAAAATAATAGAAACAACTTTGAATAAAATTACTTTTTCTTGTAAAACATCCAATCTGTAAAAGCCATTTAAAATGTGTACAAATGATTTAACAAAAGTAAAACATTTTTAAGATATGAAAACATGTTAAAAGTCACTTTGTTAAAAAGCTGTCTTCAGTCCTTTGTACAGGAACGGGGTGAGTCCTTATCAAACTCTCCTGCTCATCCAAATTAATAACCGTCCTGTCCTTCGGGGCCCAGAAGAGAGCCCTCCCCTAGGCGCATCGCCCTAGGCGCCGCAGCACTATCAGGCCGTGTCCACCGAGATCTTGGGTGTTGTGGGGGACCCTTCGCCTGGGGTCGAGGCCGATTTACATAAGCTTTTAGCCTCATTGAAACTACAACAATTTAAATGTTAGATCTTAATATGTGAAAACTGTTCAACAGAACAGATGAACAGGAATGGCATTTACTCTCATGTGTGGTTAAAAATAACAATTTGAAAGCCACGCCCCTAAAGACATGTCTTCTGAGCCACATTGTTATATATTCTATGTGACGGTTTGCTCCATGCTTACCTAATGCAGCTCTATTATTTGTTCATACTTGTCCCAGGAATTCTGCTGTGTTTTCCTGTGTTCAGCCCTGTTTCATGGGGTCCTCCTATTTATAGTCTCCAAAGGAATGCCTGGAATGACAGCATTGCAACACAAACACATCACATGTGACACTTTGCAATAAATTAGAGAATGATTGATGGTTTATTTTCTTTTTTAATGAGTGTTGAAGGCATTTCATTCCTCTCGTGGCTCTGATAGGGAGGAGGTAACTCTCTATCTCTGTATCTGAGCTCTATAGATATGCTGTATAACAGCAAGAAGGTACATAGCTTGGAGTGTAACTATATGTTTATGTATGGGTTATCTTTGCACTTACACAACAGATGGTGTCTGGGTGTGTTTACTGTGGTGTGTGTGCGTTTCTCTCTCTCTTTCTCTCTCTCCTTCTCTCTCTCCCTGTCCCCCTACCTCTCTCTCTTGCACTCTCTCTCACTCACTCTCAATTCAATTCAATTCAAGGGGCTTTATTGGCATGGGAAACATGTGTTAACATTGCCAAAGCAAGTGAGGTCTCTCTCTCTCTCGCTCTCTTTCTTCTATATACAGTCATGTCCTTGCAGATCCATATCATAATTGCGTGTGTGTACATGTTCTGTATGTGTGTCTCTCTCTGTGTTAGTGTGTGTACTATACAACTATTTCAGTGTGAATTGGCTCCATTTCAAAACCCTGCCACAAAGCTCACAGACATGAGTGTTTATGTGACACTTCTAGTCACTTAGTGTCATATGGGGGTTTTGAGTGGGTCCAACTGCCGTACTGTGTGATCCTGTGTGAAGATGCTGCAGGTGCTTTTTGTACCCACTTTCCCACACCACCAATGGCACTGGGGGGCTTGGACACACTTGCTAGCTATTCACCCAACACATTGTGCAAAACCCCACCCTCACAATAGGATTGAATGCTTCCCCTGCAGCTTATCAATGGGCACTGCTATCACTGCCCACCTATTCAAACCAGGGCGAGATTAAAACCCAGCAGCTCATAAGGGCAGCAGGGTAGCCTAGTGGTTAGATTGTTGGACTACTGACTGAAAGGTTGCAAGTTCAAATCTGTCGTTCTGCCCCTGAGTAGGCTTTGAAAAGAAGAATTTGTTCTTAACTGACTTGCCTAGTAAAGTAATAAGAGATGTTATCACTTTGTCAGAGCTTACCTCTTTTATGAAAGAAAACCTTAAGGAAAAATAGGCCTCTGCATTCCTTTACTTTTCCTTCATATAGAGAGCAGAGAGTAAAGGGGGTTCCTCTTCTCTAGTCTGATGCTGATCTGACATGTTAAAGTGTAAAACAGAACAGTAGAGTGGAGAGATCAAAATCTACACTATGAAGACCAACCTGTCATGTTGGGCCTGACATCTAAATGACTTTCTGTTCATGAATCTCAGGAAGGGGCCATGGAGATGGGTGGGCCTAAAGATGGTCCTGTGTTACTCAGTGTTCTCCTGTTGGACTTAGTTGTTACCAGTGTGGTTCTATAAGCAAGTCAGCGGATAGTAAAAATACATGCAGCCTCTGTATTGTTGCTTCATCACTTTGAATCGGAAGGGTCCAATTTGTAGCGAGGCTTAATCCATAAAGTGTCTCGGAAACATTTAGTAACGCGCTGCAGCCAGAGGGTACACAAGGCCTCACACAGCTTCTCGTTAGATATGCATGCTTCCTTTGTTGCTATGCATGCTTCCTCTGTTGCTATGCATGCTTCCTCTGTTGCTATGCATGCTTCCTCTGTTGCTATGCATGCTTCCTCTGTTGCTGTGAATAGAGAGAGGGAACTGGGATGGTCCAAAGCACTATTAGACTGAGTGCTCAATCTCTCGCTTTCTCACTCCTCACTCCTGCCCTTTTCCTCTCTCTCTCTTTCTCATCTCTTTGTCTACTTCTGTGTCACTCTCTTTCTCTTTCCTCACTCCTGCCCCTTTCCTCTCTATCTCTTTCTCATCTCTTTGTCTACTTCTGTGTCACTCTCTTTCTCATCTCTTTGTCTACTTCTGTGTCACTCTCTTTCTCTTTCATCACTCCTGCCCTTTTCCTCTCTATCTCTTTCTCATCTCTTTGTCTACTTCTGTGTCACTCTCTTTCTCATCTCTTTGTCTACTTCTGTGTCACTCTCTTTCTCTTTCATCACTCCTGCCCTTTTCCTCTCTATCTCTTTCTCATCTCTTTGTCTACTTCTGTGTCACTCTTTCTTTTTCTTTTCCTCACCCCCTCTCATCTCTCTGTTTTGTCTCTCTCTAGTGTGATGCACCCTGAAGCTTCACCATGGAGACAGGGCGTCTGACTCACTGTTCTGTCCGTGTTCTGCAGCCAGGGTAACCAGGCCTTTCAGGGATGATCTGTGTTAGTGGGTGACTGTGAGGTAATGGTTAGAGAGGTTGGCAGCACAATGTGGCACCATAGACGTTCTCTTACTGCATCCCTTGGAACTCTGAATTTGTAACTTCCGAACTTTATTTAAACTCTTAGATCAGAATAATGAATCATTGCCCGCATTCGCCAAGGCCAAAATCCAACAGACATGCAGTCCCAATTTACAGATATTTCATTTTATTGACATGCTGCAGCATTACTTGTCTAGTCACAGTTTTACCGAGGCTGATTTTACTCTGCATAAGTGTTAAAATGGTCACAATAAGGATTTTAACCAACAAACATTTCATTGCCTCAACTGCCAAGCAATGTAATCATTCTCTTTTCCGCTCTACTTTGTCTTGGCTCTTGCACTCGAAGGGGGAAAGAAAATGAAATGAAACATGATATTACCCCAAACGTTTTAACAAAAAAATAAAATCCCTAAAATAATTCATTAATACTGAGTAGATTATTAATCATTCCATAGTTTGTTCCACTGCTTTATTACACTATTGCAATAAAACCTTGCAGGGCCGGAGTCCATTAAATCATTTTTAAATCACTGCTCGCTAAAGTTCGTCTAACATTGTAAAACAAAAAACAAACAAACGACCACGCTTATTTTAGAAACACTAAACAGACTCAGTGATAGATTTATGAGGGAGGTAGTCAAAGAGCCTCTCTTCTTGTTATTTGGGGAGATGGAAAAGGGCAAAGGCTCCATGAATGCAGCCCCAGTACTTTATTTCATTGTGTGACGTTTTCTTTCGCCAGCCTCATGTAAAACTCAGGCATCCTCATAAAGCAGCTTCTTCATTAACTGTACGTGTTTCGCACTTTTGTTATTTAAATTGTGGAAAATGTTTTCCTCCTCAGATGGATGGGGGCTTCAATGAATGCTATTTACGTATGTGGATTTCCACACGACTCCACTGTAGACTTTACAACTGTTCTCCCCTCTCCTCCTGTCATTACAAGGTTGAAACAAGCGTTCATTTCATCATTCAACTTTTAGGCCGGCTCGTTTGACTCAATGAAAAATAATGATGGCTTGGAGACAGACTGTAGTTAGTTGAAGAGCACCTACTGACTCAGCTCACTGTACTGTAAGTTAATAAAAGCTTCTGATAAGTGACATGTCAGTATGATGAATTATATTGCCGATATGAAGTGTGAAGAAATGGTGTTGATGGCCCCTCTCTCATGCCAGCCCAGACAATGCCAGCGCAGCCCCCATGGAGACACATGGTCGGGTCCCAAATGGCACCCTATTCCCTATAGTGCAGTACCAAATGGCTCTGCTCAAAACTAGTACACTTTATAGGGAATATGGTGCTATTTGAGACACAGGCATGGTGACATGGTCAGTGAGGTAATGTTGGGGAAAATGCCATGCAAAGACACTGTGTTGGTATCTATTTACTTTTATACTCAATGAGTAATTCAATGATTTTCATATTCAATGTCTCTCTAGCCATTGACTTGTGTGAATTCAGATCATATTAAGAGCAGTTTTTTTACAGTTTTTTAATTAAAGAAAGAGCTATGAGACATATAATACAAATAATCATGATTTTGAGAGGTAGAAAATCTCCATGAAATAGTCCCTGATATCTTCATGCAGGTCATAGATGGCTGAGAGCAGTTTAGACTATGTGTTATTACACTATAATTACATGGCTCACCATCCTCCCTTTCCTTAATCCTTTCCCACTCCTCCCCTGGGAACAAAAACCCAATCTTGACCACCAGCTCCCTATCCCTTCTATACAGAACAGAGATGGAACAGTACATTAACCTCTAGCGTCGAGCAATCCCGTAATCAGGGAGCGTAATCATAGCCTCAAGCTCATTAGCATACCGCAACGTTAACTATTCATGAAAATCGCGAATGAAATGAAATAAATGTATTGGCTCACAAGCTTAGCCTTTTGTTAACAACACTGTCATCTCAGATTTTCAAAATATGCTTTTCAACCATAGCTACACAAGCATTTGTTTAAGAGTATTGATAGCTAGCATAGCATTAAGCCTAGCATTCAGCAGGCAACATTTTCACAAAAACAAGAAAAGCATTCAAATAAAATCATTTACCTTTGAAGAACTTCGGATGTTTTCAATGAGGAGACTCTCAGTTAGATAGCAAATGTTCAGTTTTTCCAAAAAGATTATTTGTGTAGGAGAAATCGCTCCGTTTTGTTCATCACGTTTGGCTAAGAAAACCCCCCGAAAATACAAAGTCATTACAACGCCAAACTTTTTTCCAAATTAACTCCATAATATCGACAGAAACATGGCAAACATTGTTTAGAATCAATCCTCAAGGTGTTTTTCACATATCTATTCGATGATAAATCATTCGTGGCAGTTGCCTTTCTCCTCTGAACCTAATGGAAAAGTGGACGCAGCTGGAGATTGCGCAATAATTTTGACGGAGGACACCAAGCGGCCACCTGGTAAATGTAGTCTATTATGGTCAATCTTCCAATGATATGCCTACAAATACGTCATAATGCTGCAGACACCTTGGGGAAACAACAGAAAGTGTAGGCTCATTCCTGGCGCATTCACAGCCATATAAGGAGACATTGGAACACAGCGCATTCAAAATCTGGGGCATTTCCTGTATGAAATTTAATCTTGGTTTCGCCTGTAGCATTAGTTCTGGGGCACTCACAGACAATATCTTTGCAGTTTTGGAAATGTCAGAGTGTTTTCCTTCCAAAGCTGTCAATTATATGCATAGTCAAGCATCTTTTCGTGACAAAATATCTTGTTTAAAATGGGAACATTTTTTTTATCCAAACATTCAAAGAGCGCCCCCTATATCGAAGAAGTTAATGTAATGGTTAATAACATTATGGTTGTTTAATTAGGTTAAACCGCTTCAACAGGAAGACAGAAGTCATATTTCGGTTGTGTGCAATTGACCAATAAAGTAATCTTAAAGGTCAATTCTCTTCTATTCACTCCAATTTATCAGGCAATATCATTACATTTGCCTACTATATAATGTTAATGTATTGGGGACTGTGTTCCAAAGACAAAAGAGTATGTTGAATACACTTTAAAAAATGTGTTTATGGAATCAATACGGACAAGTGAGATTTAAGTGTCCTTTGGTTTTGAGATAGCAGATATTCCATAACATGTGTTTAGAGTACTTTCGGGAGACATCTTCAATGTGCGCAACTGTGCATAACCTTGAAAGCCATAGGCTTATAACTGTATAACTGTATATCTGGACACCTGCAGAAGGGATGTTTTGGCTGTGTGTCATGTATCTCATACTGTAGTAGAAAACAAACTGATACAAATCCCTCCACACTCCAATAGCTCTCGAACTTCTACTTACATGTTATAGTAGTAACTGCAAACTCAACCATCTTTCACACACAAACTTGAAATAATGGGATGGCATTTGCCTTTTTATTGCTAGTTATTCATTTGTGTATCTGTCTGAAGATACAAAGTAAGTCAAATCTGTGGGAATGTACAGTGGCTGGCTGTCTGCCCTGAGGACCTGCGTCAGACAGACGGTTAAAGCAATAGTGTTTTTATGGAAGTTGTAGATTAGATGAGTATGCCTGGCCAGGTGGGCTTTATGGTCTGGTGGAACAAGGGAACAGTTTGGCCCTATAGTCAGTAGATATGAAGTAAGTAAACAAATACTTTATTGGATATATATCATCCTTTTATCAATATTGGTTCACCTCTCATTTTAGTCCTCTCAGTGCACAGTAATCGATTTTTAAAAAGTATTTCATAAAAAGTAAACTCTGCAGCCATTGGACCAAATGCAGGGTGGTATGTCTTCCATGTTAACCTTGTCGACCCCGCATGACCTCTCTGCTCAGGGCCCTTAGTAAGTGTTACTGCTCCTGGGCTGCAACAAAATGGTCGAACATGTCAACGACAATTAATTTAGGTCTGAATGCACCTGACCCTGATCTAATTCCCTTTGAAAGGAGGGGGCTCCATCTCTATACTATATTTAACAATGTCCTCACCGCCAGAAGATCTTCCGGGAATGAAATGTGCTTTTATTTATTTATTGTACCTTTTTATTGCTACATAAAGTGTCCCTAAGAGCTCTGTGAGGATGAGCACAGATCCCAGAGACAACAAACCTGTGCTTTGAGGTGAGGAAATCAGTCATGGAATATTGCCTATATTCAAACACCCTACAAACATGACCTACCAAACCACTTACAAACATTACCTACCAAACACCCTACAAACATTACCTGCCAAACCACCTACAAACATTACCTGCCAAACCACCTACAAACATGATCTACCAAACCACTTACAAACATTACCTACCAAACACCCTACAAACATTACCTGCCAAACCACCTACAAACATTACCTACCAAACACCCTACAAACATGATCTACCAGACACCACTTATTTATCTCAAATGTTGTGCACAAATTTGTTACATCCTTATTAGTGAGCATTTCTCCTTTGACGAGATAATCCATCCACCTGACAGGTGTGGCATATCAAGAAGCTGATTAAAGCATGATCATTACACAGGTGCACCTTGTGCGGGGGACAATAAAAGGCCACTCTAAAATGTGCAGTTTTGTCACACAGCACAATGCCACAGATGTCTCAAGTTTTGAGGGAGCATGCAATTGGGATGTCCACCAGAACTGTTGCCAGAGAATTACATTGATTTTTTTACCATAAGCTGCCTTCAACGTTGTTTTAGAGAATTTGACAGTACGTCCAACCGGCCTCACAAACGCAGAACACATATAACCACGTGTCATCAACCCTGTGAAGGTGGAAGATCAGTCAAAAAATCCACCGACTGGTGTGACCACGGCCGTTGAGGAACAGGTAGAGGTTGTAGCTTACCTCTGGGCAGGTGTCTAGGAGCCTTGCACTGGGCGCACACCGAGCAGGAAGAAACATAAATCCTCACGTCCTTAGCTAAAGTGTGCCACCAGTACCTCCCTTCAAGACAGCGCATCGTCCGACCTATCCCAGGATGACCAGAGGAGGGTGACGTGTGAGCCCAATATATCAATCGGTCGCGGACAGCAGACGGAACGTACAGACGACCAGCTGGACACTCAGGGGGAGAAGGCTCTGCATGTGACGCCCGCTCAATATCCGCGTCCAGCTCCCACACTACAGGCGCCACCAGACACGAAGCTGGGAGTATGGGAGTGGGATCCATGGACCACTCCTCTGTGTCATACAGCCGAGACAATGCGTCTGCCTTAACGTTCTGGGATCCTGGTCTGTAAGAAAGAGTAAACACAAAACGAGTGAAAAACATGGCCCACCTTGCCTGGCGAGGAATCAATCTCTTCGCCTGCCGGATGTACTCCAGATTGCGCTGGTCAGTCCAGATGAGAAAAGGGTGCTTAGCCCCTCAAGCCAATGCCTCCACACCTTCATAGCTTCTACGACAGCTAACAGTTCTCGGTTCCCCACATCATAGTTTCGCTCCGCCGGGCTGAGCTTCTTCGAAAAGAAAGCACAGGGGCGAAGCTTCAGTGGCGTACCCGAACGCTGAGAGAGCACTGCTCCTATCCCAGCTTCGGATGCGTCCACCTCCACTATGAATGGCAAAGAGGGATCCGGATGAGCCAACACAGGCACCGAGGTAAACAGAGTCTTCAGGTGCTCAAAAGCCCTGTTCGCCTCAGCCGACCACTGCAAGCGCACCGGGCCCCCCTTTAGCAGTGAGGTAATGGGAGCTGCCACCTGACCAAAACCCCGGATAAACCTCCGGTAGTAATTGGAAAACCCCAAAAAACGCTGCAACTCCTTTACCGTGGTTGGAGTCGGCCAGTTACGCACGGCTGTAATCCGATGCCCTAGGAAGGAGATGGATTATTGGAAAAACAAGCATTTCTCAGCCTTGACATATAGATCATGCTCCAACAGGCGACCAAGCACCCTGCGCACCAGGGACACATGCTCGGCGCGTGTAGCAGAGTATATCAGAATATCATCGATATGCACCAATACACCCTGCCCGTGCAGGTCCCTGAAGATCTCATCTACAAATGATTGGAAAACTGATGGAGCATTCATCAACCCATATGGCATGACAAGGTACTCATAATGACCTGAGGTGGTGCTAAATGCCGTCTTCCACTCATCACCCTTCTTAATACGCACCAGATTGTACGCACTCCTGAGATCCAATTTTGTAAAAAAACGTGCCCCGTGCATTAACTCAATAAACGTATTGATCAGAGGTAGCGGGTAACTATATTTCACTGTGATTTTATTAAGACCTCGATAATCAACGCACGGGCGTAAACCGCCATCCTTTTTTTCACAAAAAAGAAACTCGAAGAGACGGGTGAAATGGATGGCTGAATGAACCCCTGATGCAGGGATTCAGAGACATATGTCTCCATAGCCTCCGTCTCCGCTTGCGACAGGAGATACACATGACTCTTGGGATATGCAGCGTCTACCAGGAGATCTATCGCACAATCCCCCCGTCGATGGGGTGGTAATTGAGTCGCCTTCTTTTTACAGAAGGCGAGAGCCAAATCTGCATATTCGGGGGGAATGCGCATGGTGGAGACCTGATCTGGACTTTCCACCGTAGCAGCACCAACGGAAACCCCTAAACACCTACCTGAGCATTCTCGCGACCACCCCGTGAGAGCCCTTTGTGGCCAAGAAACAGTGGGGTTATGACAAACTAACCAGGGTAGGCCTAGCACCACAGAATACGCAGGAGAATCAATGGTGGTGGTGGTGGCGCTGGAGAAACTCCCTGTCTCTCCCAGCGATCCATTTTCTGGACAATGTGATCCATGACGGAGCTGATAACGTCAAGCTCCCTCGCTTGTTCCTGAACGCGTTCCTCCAGCTCCATGGGCATGGTGTCCTCTCCTGCTGACTTCATATATTTGGTCAGAGATTCTGTCATGCATAGGTGTAATAGGTGGCAGGGAAGTCAGGCGCAGGAGAGTCAAATAGAGTGTAAAATTGAGTGTTTTAATAAAGTTCCACGAGTATGCTCCATAACACTAAATGTACATAAACAAACATGGGTACGAGGACCCGACGCGCACCTATACAACATCATACTACACTGACAATAAAACAATCTCTGACAAAGACATGAACATGAGGGGAAACAGAGGGTTAAATACACAACAGGTAATGAATGGGATTGAAAACAGGTGTGTGGGAAGACAAGACAAAACCAATGGAAAATGAAAAAAGGATCAATGATGGCTAGAAGACCGGTGACATTGAACGCCGAGCACCGCCCGAACAAGGAGAGGCAACGACTTCGGCGGAAGTCTCCACATCCGGCTTCTTCACCTGCAGGATCGTCTGGAGGGGGGGTGCTGAGGAGTATTTCTGTCGGTAATAAAGCCCTTTTGTGGAAAAAACTCATTCTGATTGGCTGGGCCTGGCTCCCCAGTGGGTGGGCCCCTCCCAGGCCCACCCATGGTTGCATCCCTGCTCAGTCATGTGAAATCGATTAGATTAGGGCCTAATGAATTTATTTCAATTGATGGATTTCCTTTTATGAACTTTTATGTTGCGTTTATATATGTCAAATGAATAAACTATTTCCCAACTAGCATTCACAGCTACGACACAAGCCAGCTTGCTATGCTTGCAAAACACGTTAAATAGGACACATGAGGACACCACTCAAACCCAAACAAAATCTATCATAGACCCTCACATTGGGCATTGACCATGCCTTGCCTTGACTTCTGTGGACATCCCAACACCCCCCAAAATCACCACATGCACAATTACCCAACCTCCACACCCCTCTACCCCTACCAGTCCCCCCCCTCTGTCCCATCCACTGGGGGTCCAGAGCGGAGTGGAGGAGTGGAGTGACAGACTGGCCTTACATGTCCACTAACGGCCACTTTAACATGCTGGAGGTCAAGGGATTAGTGGTCTGGGTCACTTCTACAGCTAGAGTTATAATATAAACCGTACTAAGAGGTCAGTGTCCAAGAGCGGGAGGTCCCCCCTCTCTCCCCCTCCTCCACACCCTCCCTCCCCCCTCCAACCCCTCCCCCTTCCAAGAGGGCAGGCTGGCACCCCATTCCTCTCTTCATTTATTTCCATAAGTCATGCAGAACTCACGAGTGAACATGCTAAGTTTGAGCTCATCGGATTAGGCTCTGAGATAGGGATAGACCAGGGAGAACTCATAAGGACTGTGGCGCTTCCTGTGTTCTCTTCACAGCCCAACACAGACCAACACTCTGACATAGTCAGTGAGAATTAATAGAGTAAACCAATAATCCAAAGTAACACTGACCAACCACTGCTGGAGAAAGAAATGCCTGTGATATTTGGTGTATTTATTGAGACTGTAGTTCAGATTTTGGATTTGACTTTTCAGTTTGAAGTCTGTATTACCGTAAAAGAGAAGAGGGGATTTTGGTCACCTGTTGGTTGAGGCAGTCCCTCCTTGTCCCTCTTCTCTCTTGCTTCGTCCTGTAGATTTCTTCCTTCTTTTGTTCTTTGTTCTTTCACCAATAATAGCTCCCATTCAGTGGAGAGAGGTAAACAGTCAACAGCCACATCACATCATATCAAAGTTGGTATTCAAAGTGAATTACTGTCTGAACAACACCACCGCTGTTCTTCAGGGAAACTCCGAGGGAAGATGGTACTGTTTGTTGACACCATACTGTCTCTAAGGTGGTTTGGTGAGCCGAAACTTCAAAACTACTATCAACTTGTTCTTAATGACACCAAATACCGTAATGAGATACTGTAGGTATCAGATCAAAGATGACAGAACCAGACTGCATCCTATTACACTAGGTTTTCCTATGCATGTTTATGTTGTTGGACCACCAAATGGGATGAACTAGAGTATCTATTGTAGCTGAATTAACCAGTGTGGTAGCTGGGGTTTCATGTGGTAGGAGGCAGTCTTTTGAAATGATAAAACAAAGACAGAGGTATGTTATGTGACGATCGAAGTATATGATGATAGAGGTATGGTATGTGACGATGACGGTGCCCAAATTCAGCCAGAGGCAGGGGGTGTAGAGGCTCAAATCTAAAGGGCACAGTCAATGTGGGAGTCTGGTCGTGGTAGAGGAACCACCATGGAAGGCTGTGCAGTTTCTTCTTGTTTGCGGACGTTGTTGTGTGGAGGGAGGAGGTTGTTGGGATCAGTGCGTAGCAAAAGGAGAAAGAGGGGGATAGAAAGGAGGGCCCCCATCTTTCTGTTATTCCCTCTTTCCCCCATCTCTATTATTCCCTCTTTCCCCCATCTCTCTGTTTTTCCCTCTTTCCCCATCTCTCTGTTATTCCCTCTTTCCCCATCTCTCTGTTATTCCCTCTTCCCCCATCTCTCTGTTATTCACTCTTTCCCCCATCTCTCTATTATTCCCTCTTTCCCCATCTCTCTGTTATTCACTCTTTCCCCCATCTCTCTATTATTCCCTCGTTCTCCCATCTCTCTGTTATTCCCTCGTTCCCCCATCTCTCTGTTATTCCCTCATTCCCCCATCTCTCTGTTATTCCCTCGTTCCCCCATCTCTCTGTTATTCCCTCGTTCTCCCATCTCTCTGTTATTCCCTCGTTCCCCCATCTCTCTGTTATTCCATCGTTCCCCCATCTTTCTGTTATTCCCTCGTTCTCCCATCTCTCTGTTATTCCCTCGTTCCCCCATCTCTCTGTTATTCCATCGTTCCCCCCATCTTTCTGTTATTCCCTCGTTCTCCCATCTCTCTGTTATTCCCTCGTTCCCCCATCTCTCTGTTATTCCCTCCCCCCCATCTCTCTGTTATTCCATCGTTCCCCCATCTTTCTGTTATTCCCTCGTTCTCCCATCTCTCTGTTATTCCCTCTTTCCCCCATCTTTCTGTTATTCCCTCTTTTCCCCATCTCTCTGTTATTCCCTCTTTCCCCCATCTCTCTGTTATTCCCTCATTCCCCCCATCTTTCTGTTATTCTCTCTTTCCCCCATCTCTCTGTTATTCCCTCTTTCCCCCATCTCTCTGTTATTCCCTCGTTCCCCCCATCTTTCTGTTATTCTCTCTTTCCCCCATCTTTCTGTTATTCCCTCTTTCCCCCATCTCTCTGTTATTCCCTCGTTCCCCCCATCTTTCTGTTATTCCCTCTTTCCCCCATCTCTCTGTTATTCCCTCGTTCCCCCATCTTTCTGTTATTCCCTCATTCCCCCATCTCTCTGTTATTCCCTCTTCCCCCATCTCTCTGTTATTCCCTCATTCCCCCCATCTTTCTGTTATTCCCTCATTCCCCCCATCTCTCTGTTATTCCCTCGTTCCCCCATCTTTCTGTTATTCCCTCATTCCCCCATCTCTCTGTTATTCCCTCATTCCCCCCATCTTTCTGTTATTCCCTCTTTTCCCCATCTCTCTGTTATTCCCTCTTTCCCCCATCTCTCTGTTATTCCCTCATTCCCCCCATCTTTCTGTTATTCTCTCTTTCCCCCATCTCTCTGTTATTCCCTCTTTCCCCATCTCTCTGTTATTCCCTCGTTCCCCCCATCTTTCTGTTATTCTCTCTTTCCCCCATCTCTCTGTTATTCCCTCTTTCCCCCATCTCTCTGTTATTCCCTCATTCCCCCCATCTTTCTGTTATTCTCTCTTTCCCCCATCTCTCTGTTATTCCCTCGTTCCCCCCATCTTTCTGTTATTCCCTCTTTCCCCCATCTCTCTGTTATTCCCTCGTTCCCCCATCTTTCTGTTATTCCCTCATTCCCCCCATCTTTCTGTTATTCCCTCATTCCCCCCATCTTTCTGTTATTCCCTCTTTCCCCCATCTCTCTGTTATTCCCTCGTTCCCCCATCTTTCTGTTATTCCCTCATTCCCCCATCTTTCTGTTATTCCCTCTTTCCCCCATCTCTCTGTTATTCCCTCGTTCCCCCATCTTTCTGTTATTCCCTCATTCCCCCCATCTCTCTGTTATTCCCTCTTTTCCCCATCTCTCTGTTATTCCCTCTTCCCCCCATCTCTCGGTTATTCCCTCTTTTCCCCGTCTCTCTGTTATTCCCTCTCCCCCCCATCTCTCTGACATAGTTTAACCATAGACAGGAGCAACCCACCCCTCCTCATCACTAGAAGGACAGAGGGGCAGAGGGGATGTGGGTTGGTTGAAGAATGTTTACCTCTGGTGAGTTAGTTAATTCTCATTTCCTCCTCAACAGTTCCTGTGCAAATGTAATGTCAAATTCTGGAGGGAGTGATCATGGACACGGGCCCCTCAGAGCTATAGCTGCTCAGGACGAGGTTCAAATGGGGATCAAGGTCAGATTACACTCCTCCTCACATGTGGGAACACTGCTCAGGGAAATCAGCTCCATGCAATTGTGTGTGTTTACGGAAAACAGCTTGTAAGTTAGGAAATGAGCACTCTATGGGCCCCAATGGAAATCTGAAGCTCACCCTTCCAGTTGGAACCATAAAAGTGTTATTTTCAATGTTAACATATGTCACTTTAGCAGGCCTTTAGTGTGCCTAGTGCTCCTCCTTAACAGAGTTACTCTAGTGGCCCTGTGATATGATGTTTGGTTGTACTCTGTCTGGAGAAAGCCTGGGCTTGAGAATTATCATGAAACTGAGCCTTAGTGTAGTCTACATTCCACATTATTATTTTGTATTATGTTTGACATTGTTGTCTGGCACCATTTATAGTTATGGGTCAATTTTTGGGTTGGAGCAGGACTCTTATCATGTCTACCATTGGTTATCATGCAACAGCCAGCTCACCAAGAGCTCAGCCCCTTGAGTTTGTCCGCAGTCCGCTTCTTTATTTGTTTAAATTACAGTCTGGGTGTTTGGGTTATAGAAGGTCATTTCATAATAGTGTTTAAGTAGCCACAAGATTGACACACAGACACAGAGGGAAGAGGGTGTTAAAAACACGTATCTGTACGCAAACTGTATGCAAAACTCACCCTTTCATTTGGTTTATTTTCCACCAAATGAACCTTGAATTGGCTTTCTTTACAATGAGTCAGAGGTTCTAGTCTTTCTTCTAGCTTTTTTATTAATGTTTCTTTTATCGCATTTTGCTGTATGGAATGATACAATAAAGTTTTACTCTGAATTTGTGTATGTAATTGTATTTATAATGAATCCCCATTAGTTCCTGGCAAGGCAGCAGCTACTCTTCCTGCAGTCCAGCAAAATTAAGGCTATTATACAATTTTTAAAACATTACAATATATTCACAACATATTTCACAACACATTAAGTGTGTGCCCTCAGGCCACTACTATAATACCACATATCTTCAACACAAAATCCATGTGCACGTGTGTGTATAGAGCATATGTTATCGTGTGTGTGTGTGTGTGTGTGTGTATGCAAGTCTGTGTCTGTGTTTATGTCTCTTTGTAGTCCCAGCTGTTCCATAAGGTGTATTTGTATTTTTTAAATGTAATTTTACTGCTTGCATCAGTTACTTGATGTGGAATAGTTCCATGTAGTACTTGACTCTATCTATGTAGTACTGTGCACCTCCCATAGTCTGTATACCAAAGGTTTGCTCTCAGAGTGTCAAAAACAAAGCTTGGCTCTGTAAAGTCTTGCTAAATGGCCCCACTGGACTGTGGGGCAGCTCGGGACCGAAGGGCAGCTCCGGACTGTGGGGCAGCTCGGGACCGAAGGGCAGCTCCGGACTGAGGGGCAACTCGGGACCAAAGGGCAGCTCCGGACTGAGGGGCAGATCGGGACCAAAGGGCAGCTCCGGACTGAGGGGCAACTCGGGACCAAAGGGCAGCTCCGGACTGAGGGGCAACTCGGGACCAAAGGGCAGCTCCGGACTGAGGGGCAGCTCGGGACCAAAGGGCAGCTCCGGACTGAGGGGCAACTCGGGACCGAAGGGCAGCTCCGGACTGAGGGGCAACTCGGGACCGAAGGGCAGCTCCGGACTGAGGGGCAGCTCGGGACCGAAGGGCAGCTCTGGACTGAGGGGCAACTCGGGACCAAAGGGCAGCTCCGGACTGAGGGGCAACTCGGGACCAAAGGGCAGCTCCGGACTGAGGGGCAACTCGGGACCAAAGGGCAGCTCCGGACTGAGGGGCAACTCGGCACCAAAGGGCAGCTCTGGACTGAGGGGCAGCTCGGGACCAAAGGGCAGCTCCGGACTGAGGGGCAGGTCCGGACTGGCTGACGACACTGGCAGATCCTGGCTGACTGGCGGCTCTGGCGGATCCCGGTTGACTGGCGGCTTTGGAGCATCCCGGCTGACTGGCGGCTCTGGAGCATCCCGGCTGACTGGCGGCTCTGGAAGATCCCGGCTGACTGGCGGCTCTGGAAGATCCCGGCTGACTGGCGGCTCTGGAAGATCCCGGCTGACTGGCGGCTCTGGAAGATCCCGGCTGACTGGCGGCTCTGGAAGATCCCGGCTGACTGGCGGCTCTGGAAGATCCCGGCTGACTGGCGGCTCTGGAAGATCCCGGCTGACTGGCGGCTCTGGAAGATCCCGGCTGACTGGCGGCTCTGGAAGATCCCGGCTGACTGGCGGCTCTGGAAGATCCCGGCTGACTGGCAGCTCTGGAACAATCACCCACAATACCCAACACAAAACAGGCTACCTAAATATGGTTCCCAATCAGAGACAATGCCTAACACCTGCCTCTGATTGAGAACCATATCAGGCCAAACATAGAAATAGACAAACTAGACACACAACATAGAATGCCCACCCAGCTCACGTCCTGACCAATACTAAAACAAGGAAAACACAAAAGAATTATGGTAAGAACGTGACATCCTGTTTCTATTCTCCCATAGGGGATTCCCCTTCTGTAAAGTCCTGTCTCTATTCTCCCATAGGGGGTTCCCCTTCTGTAAAGTCCTGTCTCTATTCTCCCACAGGGGGTTCCCCTTCTGTAAAGTCCTGTTTCTATTCTCCCATAGGGGGTTCCCCTTCTGTAAAGTCCTGTCTCTATTCTCCCACAGGGGGTTCCCCTTCTGTAAAGTCCTGTCTCTATTCTCCCACAGGGGGTTCCCCTTCTGTAAAGTCCTGTCTCTATTCTCCCACATGGGTTCCCCTTCTGTAAAGTCCTGTTTCTATTCTCCCATAGGGGATTCCCCTTCTGTAAAGTCCTGTCTCTATTCTCCCATAGGGGGTTCCCCTTCTGTAAAGTCCTGTTTCTATTCTCCCATAGGGGGTTCCCCTTCTGTAAAGTCCTGTTTCTATTCTCCCATAGGGGGTTCCCCTTCTGCAAAGTCCTGTCACCTTCCTCTCACAAGGTTTATGGAGATACGTAGGGCTCTGTAGAAAATTAGGTTTGCTCAAATGACAAAATAATGAAAAAGGCTTTTGTTTCATTGTAAGTCTTGAGACCATAGTCAATGGCTGTGTAGAAACTGCACAATAACAAAACAGACTGATGATGTAACAGATTCTGTAGCTGACACACACTGTGACGTTGTTTCTCTGTAATCCTGGTTGTTGTCTTATTACCTCCACACGCAGAACTCCTAATCACACATGGCCGTATGATCGTAGGGTACAGCTGAAAAATACCTACATGGGGAAGACGTAAGAGACACTGACGACAGACATTTACACCATGTGTCCAGACTCTGACATTACTGCTAATCCTCACGTGGAAAGTCTTATTCTGTCTACCTGATCCGAAACTCACTCTGAAACTGAAGCGGTTTGTGTTGTTTCATCTCAGGAGAATAAGGACAGACAATGTACTGTTTTAGTTGACTCATGTCTGTTATGTGGTGATATGTCATACAATGGTTGTTTTGTTTGACCAAACCAAAGCAAGGTTATAAGCGAGATCAACAGAGTAGCTAATGTGTCTCATGTTTCAGTTCCACTGGCGTAAAAACATGGTACAAACAGCCAATCAAGTGCAGTTCAATCCTAAATATGAGTTTACAAAGCAACGAGTCAACATCACTCTTCAAATAACTCTCCAATGGGGCTTTCCCACTTACTTAAAAACAAGGATCTTGTCTTTGTTTACATGCACAAAACAATCTCTGAGTTTGTCACACACAAAAATAAATGTTTATGTCCACCAGTCATTTTGGCTTTGAACTAATTATTACACCATCTGCTATAGTCCAGGAAATCATGTGTGTGCCCTACTTATTTATTTTATTAACAACAAAAAAATGGCACTCCACATCCACAATAAACTTTATTGCTCTGTTACAGCCAAGCAATCATTGAAAAACTAATTTAAGCTACTGAATGTATAAAGAATTGATCATGTTTTCTTTCTGTTACAGAAAGTTATTCTGTGCCTGATTGACTTAGAGCTCCCATATCTTTTCCCCATGCCACATTACAACACCAGCCCAAACTATAATGGATAAATGCCTCATGTTGCATTACTTTCACTCAGTTCAGGTATTTGACCAATCTCTGCCAACTCACACCACTTCAGCATTTAGCTGTGCTCTAGTCACAGTCAGAGTTGCTTCAACCCCCCCATTACACAGAGAGAGATACCTGAGGGAGTGTCTAGAAATCCTTATAGGTAAAGTGCAGATTCAGAGTTGTTTGCCATATCCCATCAACACTGAACTCACAGGTAGGGGGAGGGGCTTCCCCCATGATCACACCAGCATCGTTCACACACTCCAGCTCACCAATAGGACGAGAGGAGAGGAGAGGGTGCGCGCGTTCGAGGGCTAGTCCAGTCCTCACTCTAAAAGGGTTTGTTTCAAGTAATGTCACTGTGAAACGTTACAATATATTGCATCAATCTTGATGACTTCATCCCCTTCATCCCATACATACATAGGTACATAGGGATAAACATAGCTGTAAAAATTACCACTAATTGTGAATAACGTACAATGCCTAGTTCTCACCAGATTCCCAGCTCTTAGATATTTCGAGATCTGAAAGTTCTGTGGCTAGCAAAAACAAGGGTATATACCGATATACAAACAATATAATCTATAATTATCTTCTGTTAAAGAGTTAAAGAGACATGACACGTTGGTTTGTGGTGACACTTCATGATACAATGGTCTACTTATTATTTCACTTTGTTGCTTTACCCATATCTCCGTTTCTCATGCTAGCCAATGGCTCCCTGGGCTCAGTGATCTCTCCTGTCATTTGAAGCTGCAGCCGCAAACCTCAGCAAGCACAAAGCTGGAGGGGTGCTGTTTGATTAATGACCGTCGCGTTGATACATTCCCTCACATGTGGTTTGGCTATTGTGTCACGTGGTTAACCAACACAGGACAGATCTGGGGTCAGTTGAAATACAGCTATATTTCTTGTCCTCTGTTTTTATTCTATTCATTACTTTGTCATCTGCCAATAAAAAAGAATCATCCAAAGGGCCTTCTTATTTCAACCTGTCATTATTCTTCTCTTTCCCAAGGTTTTAAAAACACAGATTTTTCACATTATTCACACACATATTTTGGCATTAATTCATGTCACATATCAGTTTGCAAACAATGTAAAAAAAAAAAAGTTTATAAAGCCGTACACAAACATAGTCTCTTTCTTTCAGCCCAATCCCCCTTGTGTGCTGCCTTAGATTTACATTAGAAGTGCCCCTCCAAGAAGGCACAAGGTCATTGGCCACAGATAAAATGATGTCAAATCTACCGTAGCTTTGATTGGACTAGCGAGCTAGAAAAGCGGTCATCATCATGAATCACGTCGACAGTCTACTGGCAAATTCTTTTCAATCCTTGTCACACTGTATGAAGATAAATTATAGATAAAAGGTATCGTGCTCACCGTCCATTGGACATAAACCTTACACAAGTCGGAAAACGCAAATTCAACAATGAGTGGTTTGGAAGGAATCAGTGGCTAACTGCAAGCGTTGCAAAGCAATCACTATTTTGCTTCCCCTGCCTGCTATTCGGTGGACAAGCTGTGTGGTCCAAGTCTGGGTGTGAGGATTTAAAACATCTGTCTGAAATGGTCTTTTTTCCAAGCTTAAAAGGATAAACATCAAATCAAATCAAATTTTATTTGTCACATACACATGGTTAGCAGATGTTAATGCGAGTGTAGCGAAATGCTTGTGCTTCTAGTTCCGACAATGCAGTAATAACCAACAAGTAATCAACTAACAAATCCTAAACTACTACTACTACTACACTACTCACTCACAACCCCATGGGCCAGAAAAGGTTGAATACATTGGCCATGCTGTCAATCCAGAATGTCTTCTGCTGTGTTCAAAACACCTGGAAACTCTGAACTGGGCAATGTCAGACTTCAGTGAATCAAGACAATTGTAAACTCTGTAAAAAAAACTAGCTCCGACTGGGAAAATACGTTTTCAATGGTCATCCAACTTGGAATTCCAAGTTGGGAATCCAAAAATGTATTGTGTGATGCTGCATAAATTAGCTCATGTGCTTTTCTTCACAAAGAGGAGATACTATATAATGTTGTTGGTTCTGAAACCAGGTCTGCGAGTGACAGTCTTTTCCCATTCAAATATTTGTTTTCAACAAAAAGTTCAGTAATAGATCATTCCAGTTGATATTGCGAGAGTTGTTTTGCTTGCGAAATGTGCTGTCTGAGCTTAGGTATATTGTCTATAGAAAGTGGATCCTCGTGATTGCATATTCCTTTCTTTTAAGACCACATACTGTAGGCCTAATAAAATACTTCAAATGGTAGGCTAACCATGTCTCTCTCTCTCTCTCTCTCTCTCTCTCTCGATTTCTGTGTGTGGTGACTTAAAGAAGAGTAAAGTTAAGGCCAGCTCATCTTGATGAATTTGTCTGAAGTAACATCTATCTGAATTTCTGTGAGTGTCCATTTTGAAAATGCTGAAGGAATAGGCCTACCTCGTCGCACCTCATTTGCTTGCACTAGCCTATACTTAGTGCTAAGTGTCCATGATATAAGAACAAACATTATAAATTTACTGAACATAAATGTAATAATGTTTGTGTATGAGGCAAAAGTCAAAACTCATGTTGCCATTCGTTATTACTGAAGGACAATGTGGTTCTTCTTGACTTACTACTGACTCCTTGTGTAAGTCGATTTGTGTAAGCACATTTGTTTAAGCAAGTCATCCATATCAGCTATGCTTTAAAAAGGTAGCAAATGAGGCTGAATGAACTGTTTCGCTGCCAGCCAAAGCTCCTCTGATAGCCAGGTGTAGCAGTGGTAAGGATTCACTCCATGGTGCTGAAAAGAAAGCTCTGCTGTCGGGACAGATTTATGTAGGCCCCAAACGTTTGTGGGCACTGTTTGTAGCCATTATACTGCAATTAATGTATAGTTTAGTGCTGTGCTGTGTAGTGGCTTGCCCCACCAAGATTGACATGCTAAAATCGTCACAGGTGGTCTCATTGAAAAAGAGTAGGCTGCCTACATGGGCAGAGAATCACTTGGCAGTTAACTTGAATATGAAATTAACTTCAATATGATTACACTGTAGTTTACTACAGTGTCTGTAAATAAAAGGAGCTAAACCAACGGGAGTCGAAGTCCAATCAAAATATTTGATCATCATTGAAAAGGAAAAGGCACAACACGCACATAGGTTAGACTATTATGGTGAGCGAGCATTGCACCTTTTAATTTTCATAAGTATTGTTTACCCATTTATTTGTCTGTGCCTATAAATCATACTCCTAAAGGTAGGCTATGGTTAGGCTACAGTTTACTACATTGCCTAGTAATAGGACTAAATATTGATTGCCTGTATTTCTCTGTCTCTCCAACTCTGCTCTCTTCAAACTACTTCTAACATATTGGCTGATATAGCCCAGTAATACAATGTAAGGGCCACGTAGGAATCTCTGGTAATTTAACATATTTCTTAAGTTATTTTTGTGCATTTGATATTGCCTATAGTGTGCAAAACTGCTGGGACCATGGCTGTCAAGTAAGCTGCGCCACATATGGCTAAAATAACATTGTGGGACAGAGGTTGGGTTTGGGAGCAGTTTTTGCCGTAGCAGTTGAGAGTTGGACAGAACTCCAGCGGGTGCGGGTTTGAGCGGGATGATGAAATCGGTCCAGCGCAGACCTCTACTGTGCACCATGACATTGAAGCCTGTAAAGTTATAGCTGTTTATTAGTGTCAGTGTGAAAAGTAGGGAATTAACTTGGGAAACTGACAGACAGCAGGGTAGCCTAGTGGTTAGTGCATTGGACTAATAACCGGAAGGTTGCGAGTTCAAACCCCCGAGCTGACAAGGTACAATTTGTTCTTAACTGACTTGCCTGGTTCAATAAAGGTAAAAATAAAATAAAAATCAATAACGTTACAATGAATCTCACATTGCACTAAAACACTTGAGCCTATGAATATTGAATTGTTTGGCTGATGGTTTAATCGTTTGATTCAGGTCTAGTGTGATTGAGGCAAAAGGAATAGCTGACGTTAGCCAACTTTTGGCCAGCTCTCTCTCGGTACATCAACTGGCTAAAGCTCGCCAAGTTAATTTACTTCTGAAATGGGACAAAACAAAGGCTACAAAACATTTACATATAAAAAACTGTTGTTAGATATTAACAATAGCCACTTCATATCTATCAGATAACTAGAGGCTAGAGCTAACCTGGCTGTGGTAGCTACTAGCTAGCATAGCTTATTCATTCACCTCAGTCGAGACATTAGCTAACGTTGCATGTCAGTTGAAATACTAGCTCAGCACTGCTAATAAACACTAGTTTCGTTTTTTACTGTTACTTAAACAGCAGCTACCTTGCCAGCTACATCAGTCAACTAAATAGTAGCCACATACACATTGATCTACGGGTTCCCATGAGGGAAGTCGCTCTGGATAAGAGCGTCTGCTAAATGACTAAAATGTCAAATGTAACTATGCTCTCCCATGCTGGTCCAGCCAGCCTTCCAGAAGCTTCACCTTCACACAGCCTGTCAGCTGTGTGGTGTTCGTTTGGTCATAAATCTAGCCGCCTGAACACTCCAAGCAGCAACCCCGACCGCATGGAGTCATCCGCATGGTCCTAAAGCACACCGATTACCATTTTTTATATCACATTGTAATGATAAAACTGGGGGAGAACAAAAATGCAATTGCAGAATGTGGGGTGGGGGGGTGGGGGGTGAAAGTTGTGCCCATGTTGTGTACTGATTAAGGTCATGTGGGGTTAACAAGTTTGGGATCATGTAAAGCAGAGGATTATGAGTCACAGATGATTTCTCTGTCTCTGTAAAGAATGCCAGTGCCGTTATTGTCCCTGATAACTGAGGGCATACAACAAATGTTCCTATTTCAGGTTTTTACTTTCTTTCACTGGAAAATATATCAAATTAAATATGTGTGTGTTTATGCTTTGAATGTATGAAATAAGGCCTTGTTCATGCTTGTTTGGGGGTATGATAGTGAAACAGAGTATGCCTCTTTTGGAGGAAATGGGAGACATTTAGTTACCAATTATGCCGAATTATGGGTTGAATTATGTTGAATCACTATGAAGAGTTGAATCGTGTTTTAAATTCGTACAGTGTACAGAATAATTACAGTGCATTCGGGAAGTATTCAGACTTCTTTTTTTTTGCTTTACTTTCTTCGTTAGGTTACAGCCTTGTTCTAAAATGGATTCAATATCATTTTTTTTCTCAGCCATCTACACAGAAAACCTAATAATGACAAAGCGAAAACAGTTTTATGACATTTTTGCAAATGTATTAAAAATCTAAAAACAGAAATACATAAGTATTCAGACCCTTGGCTATAAGACTCAAAATTGAGCTCAGGTGCATGTTTCCATTGATCATCCTTAAGTTGTTTCTACAACTTGATTGAGTCCACCTGTGGTAAATACAATTCATTGGACATGATTTGGAAAGGCACACACCTGTCTATATAAGGTTCCACAGTTGACAGTGCATGTCAGAGCAAAAACCAAGCCATGAGGTCAAATGAATTGTCCGTAGAGTGCCGAGACAGGATTGTGTCGAGGAACAGGTCTAGGGAAGGGTACCAAAACATTTCTGCAGCATTGAAGGTCCCCAAGAACACAGTGGCCTCCATCATTCTTAAATGGAAGTCGTTTGTAACCACCAAGACTGAGCAATCGAGGGAGAAGGGACTTGGTCAGGGAGGTGACCAAGAACCAGATGGTTACTCTGACAGAGCTCTAGAGTCCTCTGTGGAGATGGGAGAACCTTCCAGAAGGACAACCATCTCTGCAGTGCTCCACCATTCAGGATCAATCAGGATGAATTAATCACCAATTAAGGATCGCGGCTAAGACGAACTGGGCAAGTACAAAGAGATCCTTGATGAAAACCTGCTTCAGAGCGCTCAGGCCTGAGACTGGTTCACCTTCTAACTAGACAAGGACCCTAAGCACACAGCCAAGACAATGCAGGAGTGGCTTCGGGAGAAGTCTCTGAATGTCCTTAAGTGGCCGAGCCAGAGCCCGGACTTGAACTCGATCAAACATCTCTGGAGAGACCTAAAAATAGCTGTGCAGCAACGCTCCCCATCCAACCTGACAGAGCTTGAGAGGATCTGCAGAGAAGAATGGGAGAAACTCCCCAAATACAGGTGTGCCAAGCTTGTAGCGTCACACCCAAGAATACTTAATGCTGTAATCGCTGCCAAAGGTGCTTCAACAAAGTACTGAGTAAAGGGTCTGAATACTTATGTAAATGTATTATTTCTATGAAGGGTTCTACCAAGAACCATTTTATCTTTGGAGGGTTCTTCCTAGAACCGTCTATGAACGGTTCTAGGAAGGCCTCCAGCCTTATAAGCCTTTAAAATGTAATTCTTTATGACAATACTTACATATATCATAAGGCCTTTGATGTCCTAGTTATACCTAATGATGTTACGTTTGATAGCGGAGCACCGAGGCATGCGCCAAACTTGCTTAGCAGTTTATTTTGAAGCAGTGTTTCGATGCCTGTATCGCTTTATCAGAAGCACGTGATCAATGACGTCTGAAGCTTCGTTTCATCAAACACTTCCGGGTTGGAGCGAGCGGTCGTATCTACACTTCGGTCCGCAGGTAGTATAACTTTTCATTACATTTCATTATAGTACAACGGTTTGATTTGTCTAATCTTAGCAATTTCTTCTTAGCTAGCTACATAGCCGTCTTTGTATCAAAGATAATTGCGTAATTATCGTATTTCGTCGTCCTAACGTAGTCTACACTGCTATCTGCCCAGCAGCTAGCTAACGTCCACCGTCTACCGAATACCAGCACTGTAGAAACTATTACACTCAACTGAACGACTTGATTAGTGTAGTGTTAGCTAGCTACATAGTTGTCTTTGCTGTCTTCGTATCCAAGATAATTGTGTAGTTTAGAGTGTGTAGACTTAGAGTGATTATCTTAATTTACCGAGGTCAGCTAGCCAGCTATTTGTCGTCCTTAACGTAGGAGATACTGCTAGCTAGCTAGCCAACAGCTAGCCAACGTCTACCGAATAGAACTTCAACAACCCGGTCAACATTCCGCTTCGCTCCACAGGTAGTATCACATTTTCCTTTCACTTCATTACAGTACAACGGTTTGATTTGTTTGATCGTAGCTAGCTAGCTACATAGCCGTCTTTGTATCAAAGACAATTGTGTAGTCTAGAGCGATTTTCTAGGTTAGCTAGCCAGCTATTGTCGTTCTTTTAACGTAACGTAACGTAATCAACACTGCTAGCTAGCCAGCTAGCCCCGAATAGCAGCACTGTAGAAACTATTACACTCAACGGAACGACTTGATTAGTGTAGTGTCAACAACGCAGCTAGCCTACTCCAGCAGTACTGTATCATTTCAATCACTTTAGTCAATAAGATTCTTGCTACGTAAGCTTAACTTTCTGAACATTCGAGACGTGTAGTCCACTTGTCATTCCAATCTCCTTTGCATTAGCGTAGCCTCTTCTGTAGCCTGTCAACTATGTGTCTATCTATCCCTGTTCTCTCCTCTCTGCACAGACCATACAAACGCTCCACACCGCGTGGGCCGCGGCCACCCTAATCTGGTGGTCCCAGCGCGCACGACCCACGTGGAGTTCCAGGTCTCCGGTAGCCTCTGGAACTGCCGATCTGCGGCCAACAAGGCAGAGTTCATCTCAGCCTATGCCTCCCTCCAGTCCCTCGACTTCTTGGCACTGACGGAAACATGGATCACCACAGATAACACTGCTACTCCTACTGCTCTCTTCGTCCGCCCACGTGTTCTCGCACACCCCGAGAGCTTCTGGTCAGCGGGGTGGTGGCACCGGGATCCTCATCTCTCCCAAGTGGTCATTCTCTCTTTCCCCTTACCCATCTGTCTATCGCCTCCTTTGAATTCCATGCTGTCACAGTTACCAGCCCTTTCAAGCTTAACATCCTTATCATTTATCGCCCTCCAGGTTCCTCGGAGAGTTCATCAATGAGCTTGATGCCTTGATAAGCTCCTTTCCTGAGGACGGCTCACCTCTCACAGTCCTGGGCGACTTTAACCTCCCCACGTCTACCTTTGACTCATTCCTCTCTGCCTCCTTCTTTCCACTCCTCTCCTCTTTTGACCTCACCCTCTCACCTTCCCCCTACTCACAAGGCAGGCAATACGCTCGACCTCATCTTTACTAGATGCTGTTCTTCCACTAACCTCATTGCAACTCCCCTCCAAGTCTCCGACCACTACCTTGTATCCTTTTCCCTCTCGCTCTCATCCAACACTTCCCACACTGCCCCTACTCGGATGGTATCGCGCCGTCCCAACCTTCGCTCTCTCTCCCCCCGCTACTCTCTCCTCTTCCATCCTATCATCTCTTCCCTCTGCTCAAACCTTCTCCAACCTATCTCCTGATTCTGCCTCCTCAACCCTCCTCTCTTCCCTTTCTGCATCCTTTGACTCTCTATGTCCCCTATCCTCCAGGCCGGCTCGGTCCTCCCCTCCCGCTCCGTGGCTCGACGACTCATTGCGAGCTCACAGAACAGGGCTCCGGGCAGCCGAGCGGAAATGGAGGAAAACTCGCCTCCCTGCGGACCTGGCATCCTTTCACTCCCTCCTCTCTACATTTTCCTCCTCTGTCTCTGCTGCTAAAGCCACTTTCTACCACTCTAAATTCCAAGCATCTGCCTCTAACCCTAGGAAGCTCTTTGCCACCTTCTCCTCCCTCCTGAATCCTCCCCCCTCCCCCCTCCTCCCTCTCTGCAGATGACTTCGTCAACCATTTTGAAAAGAAGGTCGACGACATCCGATCCTCGTTTGCTAAGTCAAACGACACCGCTGGTTCTGCTCACACTGCCCTACCCTGTGCTCTGACCTCTTTCTCCCCTCTCTCTCCAGATGAAATCTCGCTTCTTGTGACGGCCGGCCGCCCAACAACCTGCCCGCTTGACCCTATCCCCTCCTCTCTTCTCCAGACCATTTCCGGAGACCTTCTCCCTTACCTCACCTCGCTCATCAACTCATCCCTGACCGCTGGCTACGTCCCTTCCGTCTTCAAGAGAGCGAGAGTTGCACCCCTTCTGAAAAAACCTACACTCGATCCCTCCGATGTCAACAACTACAGACCAGTATCCCTTCTTTCTTTTCTCTCCAAAACTCTTGAACGTGCCGTCCTTGGCCAGCTCTCCCGCTATCTCTCTCAGAATGACCTTCTTGATCCAAATCAGTCAGGTTTCAAGACTAGTCATTCAACTGAGACTGCTCTTCTCTGTATCACGGAGGCGCTCCGCACTGCTAAAGCTAACTCTCTCTCCTCTGCTCTCATCCTTCTAGACCTATTGGCTGCCTTCGATACTGTGAACCATCAGATCCTCCTCTCCACCCTCTCCGAGTTGGGCATCTCCGGCGCGGCCCACGCTTGGATTGCGTCCTACCTGACAGGTCGCTCCTACCAGGTGGCGTGGCGAGAATCTGTCTCCTCGCCACGCGCTCTCACCACTGGTGTCCCCCAGGGCTCTGTTCTAGGCCCTCTCCTATTCTCGCTATACACCAAGTCACTTGGCTCTGTCATAACCTCACATGGTCTCTCCTATCATTGCTATGCAGACGACACACAATTAATCTTCTCCTTTCCCCTTCTGATGACCAGGTGGCGAATCGCATCTCTGCATGTCTGGCAGACATATCAGTGTGGATGACGGATCACCACCTCAAGCTGAACCTCGGCAAGACGGAGCTGCTCTTCCTCCCGGGGAAGGACTGCCCGTTCCATGATCTCGCCATCACGGTTGACAACTCCATTGTGTCCTCCTCCCAGAGCGCTAAGAACCTTGGCGTGATCCTGGACAACACCCTGTCGTCTCAACCAACATCATGGCGGTGGCCCGTTCCTGTAGGTTCATGCTCTACAACATCCGCAGAGTACGACCCTGCCTCACACAGGAAGCGGCGCAGGTCCTAATCCAGGCACTTGTCATCTCCCGTCTGGATTACTGCAACTCGCTGTTGGCTGGGCTCCCTGCCTGTGCCATTAAACCCCTACAACTCATCCAGAACGCCGCAGCCCGTCTGGTGTTCAACCTTCCCAAGTTCTCTCACGTCACCCCGCTCCTCCGCTCTCTCCACTGGCTTCCAGTTGAAGCTCGCATCCGCTACAAGACCATGGTGCTTGCCTACGGAGCTGTGAGGGGAACGGCACCGCAGTACCTCCAGGCTCTGATCAGGCCCTACACCCAAACAAGGGCACTGCGTTCATCCACCTCTGGCCTGCTCGCCTCCCTACCACTGAGGAAGTACAGTTCCCGCTCAGCCCAGTCAAAACTGTTCGCTGCTCTGGCCCCCCAATGGTGGAACAACGCCCTCACGACGCCAGGACAGCGGAGTCAATCACCACCTTCCGGAGACACCTGAAACCCCACCTCTTTAAGGAATACCTAGGATAGGATAAAGTAATCCTTCTCACCCCCCCCCAAATGATTTAGATGCACTATTGTAAAGTGGCTGTTCCACTGGATGTCATAAGGTGAATTCACCAATTTGTAAGTCGCTCTGGATAAGAGCGTCTGCCAAATGACTTAAATGTAAATGTAATGTAAATGATTTGGTATTGGTTTTGGTAGAAGACAAAAAGGTTACTCTGCGCAAACTCTACAGTGTGTGGGACGTATTCTATAATAATTTGGCTACTCTAAATTATTTTGACCAGCAGGTGCCTCTACTGAACACTGTTGATCAAAGTCTCGAAGTAATGAATCTAATAGACACAATTGGATGGAAAGCTCATTCCTTCAGGAAGCTTTGTTTCCCCATCACTAGTTATACCGTAACACAGGGGTATTAGGAAACTCCTGGTTTACAGGCCACATCAAGCCTGCAAATCAGATTATGCTGGCTTGTAAAGTGATGTGTAATTCCTAATGGAATCCAGCCAGAGTTATGATAACCAACAAGTGGAATTTTGTATAACCTGCATTCAAAATTACTAGCAGGGCAAGGAAAATTGAATACTGAGACTACCACAATCATCTCAATTGTAACAATCATCCCAATAATGCTAACTGCTAACAGATTGGATTAGTTTAGAAAATGTATGCTATTTATTATTATGTACTATTAAAACCATCAAGCAATCAACATACATGCAAAAATACAGATTAAAACAAACAATACTGAGAATCACCCTGCAATAGAGCATGCTGGGAAATAAATATGTGCCTCTATGTAGAATCCTTCTTACCTTCCAAAGAATCATCAAAGAACCCTTTTTTCCTTAAACGGTTCTCAGGATGTTAAAAGTTCTAGGTAGAACCCTTTGCCTTACAAAGAAGGTTCTTCAGATCAAAACAGTTCTTGGTAGAACCCTATCCCTCCACATGGAACCCTTTTTTATAAGAGTGCATAGATTTCCTCAATATTAAGAGGTTTTCTGTTGTACACATGTAACTGATCTCATCTGTTCACAATGAAGATGTCAGAGAATTAATATGGTTCACGCCTGTTATGTTTGGCTATTGTACACAGCACAGGAACAGACATGTAATGGAGGAGGGAGATTATGAATCTGAACAGTGGGAAGGGCGTTTTCCAAATAGATGCTTTGTCGTATAAAAGGTAATTGCTATTATGCTCAGTCTTTCATTCGTGTGCCATTCAGCCACGTTTATGCCATTACTATCAATTGATGAACAGTTTCCACAGAAACACATACAGTGCCTTGCGAAAGTATTCGGCCCCCTTGAACTTTGCGACCTTTTGCCACATTTCAGGCTTCAAACATAAAGATATAAAACTGAATTTTTTTGTGAAGAATCAACAACAAGTGGGACACAATCATGAAGTGGAACGACATTTATTGGATATTTCAAACTTTTTTAACAAATCAAAAACTGAAAAATTGGGCGTGCAAAATTATTCAGCCCCCTTAAGTTAATACTTTGTAGCGCCACCTTTTGCTGCGATTACAGCTGTAAGTCGCTTGGGGTATGTCTCTATCAGTTTTGCACATCGAGAGACTGATATTTTTTCCCATTCCTCCTTGCAAAACAGCTCGAGCTCAGTGAGGTTGGATGGAGAGCATTTGTGAACAGCAGTTTTCAGTTCTTTCCACAGATTCTCGATTGGATTCAGGTCTGGACTTTGACTTGGCCATTCTAACACCTGGATATGTTTATTTTTGAACCATTCCATTGTAGATTTTGCTTTATGCTTTGGATCATTGTCTTGTTGGAAGACAAATCTCCGTCCCAGTCTCAGGTCTTTTGCAGACTCCATCAGGTTTTCTTCCAGAATGGTCCTGATTTGGCTCCATCCATCTTCCCATCAATTTTAACCATCTTCCCTGTCCCTGCAGAAGAAAAGCAGGCCCAAACCATGATGCTGCCACCACCTTGTTTGACAGTGGGTATGGTGTGTTCAGGGTGATGAGCTGTGTTGCTTTTACGCCAAACATAACGTTTTGCATTGTTGCAAAAAAGTTCAATTTTGGTTTCATCTGACCAGAGCACCTTCTTCCACATGTTTGGTGTGTCTCCCAGGTGGCTTGTGGCAAACTTTAAATTACACTTTTTATGGATATCTTTAAGAAATGGCTTTCTTCTTGCCACTCTTCCATAAAGGCCAGATTTGTGCAATGTACGACTGATTGTTGTCCTATGGACAGAGTCTCCCACCTCAGCTGTAGATCTCTGCAGTTCATCCAGAGTGATCATGGGCCTCTTGGCTGCATCTCTGATCAGTCTTCTCCTTGTATGAGCTGAAAGTTTAGAGGGACGGCCAGGTCTTGGTATATTTGCAGTGGTCTGATACTCCTTCCATTTCAATACTATCGCTTGCACAGTGCTCCTTAGGACGTTTAAAGCTTGGGAAATCTTTTTGTATCCAAATCCGGCTTTAAACTTCTTCACAACAGTATCTCGGACCTGCCTGGTGTGTTCCTTGTTCTTCATGATGCTCTCTGCGCTTTTAACGGACCTCTGAGACTATCACAGTGCAGGTGCATTTATATGGAGACTTGATTACACACAGGTGGATTGTATTTATCATCATTAGTCATTTAGGTCAACATTGGATCATTCAGAGATCCTCACTGAACTTCTGGAGAGAGTTTGCTGCACTGAAAGTAAAGGGGCTGAATAATTTTGCACGCCCAATTTTTCAGTTTTTGAGTTGTTAAAAAAGTTTGAAATATCCAATAAATGTCGTTCCACTTCATGATTGTGTCCCACTTGTTGTTGATTCTTCACAAAAAAATACAGTTTTATATCTTTATGTTTGAAGCCTGAAATGTGGCAAAAGGTCGCAAAGTTCAAGGGGGCCGAATACTTTCGCAAGGCACTGTATATACAATACATGACCAAAAGTATGTGGACACTCGCTCGTCGAACATCTCATTCCAAAATCAAGGGCATTAATATGGAGATGGTCACACCTTTGCTGCTATAACAGCCTCCACTATTTTGGGAAGGCTTTCCACTAGATGTTGGAATATTGGTATGGGACTTGCTTCCATTCAGCCACAAGAGCATTAGTGAGATTGGGCACTGATGTTGGGCGATTAGGCCTGGCTCGCAGTCGGCGTTCCAATTCAAACTAAACGTGTTCGATTGAGATGAGATCAAGGCTCTGTGCAGGCCAGTCAAGTTCTTCCACACCGATCTTGACAAACCATTTCTGTATGGATCTTGCTTTGTGCAAAGGGGCTTTGTCATGCTGAAACTGGAGATGGCCTTCCCCAAATTTTTGCCACAAAGTTGGAAGCACAGAATTGTCTACAACGTCATTGTATGTCCTGTATGGCAGGAAGCTTGGCCCCAGTGATGTACTGGGTCGTGCGCACTACAATCTGTAGCGCCTTGTGGTCGGACGCCGAGCAGTTGCCATACCAGGCAGTGATGAAACCAGTCAGGATGCTCTTGATGGTGCAGCTATAGAATTTTTTGAGGATCTTTGTCACCCATGTCATATCTTTTCAGTCTCCTGAGGGAGAATAGGTGTTGTTTTGCTGTCTTCACGACTGTCTTGGTGTGTTTGGACCATGATAGTTTGTTGGTGATGTGGACACCAAGGAACTTGAAGCTCTCAACCTGCTCCACTATTGCCCCGTCGATGAGAATGGGGGCGTGCTTGGCCCTCCTTTTCCTGTAGTCCACGATCATCTCCTTTGTCCTGATCACGTTGAGGGAGAGGTTGTTGTCCTGGCACCGCACTGCCAGGTCTCTGACCACCTCACTATAAACTGTCTCATCGTAGTCTGTGATCAGGCCCACCACAACTGTGTCGTCGGCAAACTTAATGATGGTGTTGGAGTCGTGCTTGGCCAAGCAGTTGTGGGGGAACAGGGAGTACATGAGGGGACTGAGCACGCACCCCTGAGGTGCCCCCGTGTTGAGGATCAACGTGGCAGATGTGTTGTTGCCTACCCTTACCACCTGGGGGCGGCCCGTCATTAAGTCCAGGATCCAGTTGCAGATTAAGGTGTTTAGTCCCAGGCTCTTTAGCTTAGTGATGAGCCTTGAGGGCTGCAAATAAAGAGTTTAGTGTCCACAACAGTGTGACACGTGCATTACTGTAAACAACCTTTCCTGACTGAATCTTCCTCTCACCCATTCTCCATAGAAACAAACATGTATTTTGTAAATGCATGACAAGATGACGAAATGTCTTTGAACTTATGGGAATGTCAGCCTGTAGGCAAACCCTAGCCTGGTTTGGCTTTACAAAGACCATAGGTGTTGGCAAGACAGCACAAACAGATCTGGGACCAGGCAAATGCTGCTGTCTGTCAGTCATATCCATCTTGGTTTTGCCTTTGCCGGGTCTCCCTCCCATAAACCAATCTTTATTAGCCATAGGTCCTCAGTATCACTTCTAGGAGCACAGTCAGTGACGTCTGGCATTGTTATAGCCTCTCTGCTGTCATACTGATGGTTGAGTAAATAGTGCATTTAACATACACCAATCCTGACCTTTTTGGAGGGTTAGATGGGCTTTAGGGTGTGTGGTTTAAGCTTACAAGGGAAAGGCATGGGCAAAATGTACAAAAATACCATTACAAAATACACATACAAAATACAATCTATCAAAATAAACTACAAAATACTTGTAACATATTTAATTAAACAGCAACAGCATTCTCAGTAAGGGTTACAAAAAATGTTTTACTTGCCATGACTGTGATATGTTGTTGTTTAACTACATTAGTTGAGCAAGTCACTCTGGATAAGAATGTCTGCTAAATTACCAAAATGTAAATGTACTGTATATGTGAAACTTAACATACAGGAGGGGAAGTCATTAGAGTAATACTCAGCATGCTTTGCAATTGTTACTATCAGTCATTTATATTTTAAAAAATATATAAAACGCAACCTGTAGCAATTTAAATGATTTTACTGAGTTACAATTCAAAGAAGGAAATCAGTTAATTGAAATGAATTCAGTATGCCCTATTCTATGGATTTCACATGACTAGGCAGGGGTACAGCCATGGGGGACCTGGGAGGGCATAGGCCCACCCACTGCAGAGCCGGGCCCAGCCAATTGGAATGAGTTTTTCTGCACAAATGGGCTTTATTACGGACAGAAATACTCCTTACCATCCCATCACCCCCTCCTCAGGCGAAGAAGCAGGATGTGGAGGTCCTGGTTTGACATGGTTACACGTGGTCTGCGGTTGTGAGGCCGGTTGGATCTACTGCCAAATTCTCTAAAATGGCGTTGGTGGCGGCTTATGGTAGAGAAATTAACATGAAATTCTCTGGCAAAAGCTCTGGTGGACATTCCTGCAGTCAGCATGCCAAATGCACGCTCCCTCAAACATTGAGACATCTGTAGCATTGTGTTGTGTGACAAAACTGGACATTTTAGAGTGACCTTTTATTGTCCCCAACACAAGGTGCAACTGTGTAATGATCGGGCTGTTTAATCTTCTTCTTGATATACCACACCTGTCAGGTGGATGGATTATCTTGGAATTTTTATTTCAGCTCATAAAACAGGGGATCAACACTTTACACGTTGCATTTATATTTGCGTTCAGTATAGTTAATTTAGCAGATGTTCTTATCACACCATAGTGCTATCAGCCTTCTGTTACCAATGCAGAGTGAAAGGTAGACCACAAAATGTGCACTGGTATTAAAATGATTTTTATAGAAAAGTATTTTGAAAATACAAATGACAGTATTTTGAAAATACGATATAATATTTATATTGAAGTGTAGTTCAAGCCAGTGTATTTCAAATGACAAATGATTCAGAAGTAATTAAAATATGTATTTCAAATACATATAAGAAAAATATTGCCCAGCTCTGTTTGGGAACATGTGAATGTGAAATTGCCCTAGCTAGAACATGCTTGATGATATGATATGATACGATAAGATGATGCGTGAGAAGAAACCACTTTATTTCCCCTGAAGAACGTGTCAAGAGATCTAATTGTTCTGGCTCGGGGCTAAATGCTTTTGGACTGTAACCTAGTCATGTTATGACTTTTAAGAATAATGCTTTTAAACACTATCAAATGACACAAGGTGCTACTTCTTAGGTGGCCCAATTGCATTTCAGAAGAAAACAAATTTGATGAATGATATGGCTGTGCTGCTTCAACAATAGAAATAGATTAACTAGAGTGAAAAAATCCCCTCAGTCCATGATCATTTTTGGGTTCATTCAATGGGAACATCCAATATGGCTGTTGGTCCACCCAGCGTAAAATGTTGACTTGAATGGGAATGTTCATTGTAGTCATCCTATTTCTGTGGGTTCAAAAACCTTCTCCTCTTCCTAATAAGATCAACTTAAACTCAGTGAACTGGAGGCTGGTGGTGTTTGTCATTGACCTGTGTTGACATGGGCCAGTCCCAGGCTATTACCCTGTTTATTACTGTGTCACTCAGCTCTCAGTGGTCAAGGTTGTGTCAGCCAGCCAGGGGCTGTGTGTGTGTGTGTGTGTGTGTGTGTGTGTGTGTGTGTGTGTGTGTGTGTGTGTGTGTGTGTGTGTGTGTGTGTGTGTGTGTGTGTGTGTGTGTGTGTGTGTGTGTGTGTGTGCGTGTGTGTGTGTGCGTGCCACGGGCTCACCGCTGACCCCTGGAATGCGTCTCACAGTGGAAACAGCCATGACAGATAACTTCTCTCCCTCTTCCACAGCACAACGCATCTCCCAGTTTGGACAGAGGGAGATTAATTGTGAGGATAATTTGATCATTTCCTAGTGCCAAGTGATGAGACATGCCATGAAATCCATAAACCACGAAATGTAAATTTGAGAAGTGCCCACTGCATTTCACATGCTCTCTGTTGAAGCTGACCATGAATCAGGGGAATTGTAATTCACTGTCCTCAACCACGGTCTTGTTTTATCATCCCTCTCTCATTGCTCTGTCTAAACCAATGCTCTGTAGATGAGATTCCTGGGTAGGTACTACTGATATCTTGATTCATTAATATACAGGCATGTCTCTGACTTGCTTTTGGCAGGGTGGGTCAGGGAAGGTGTAGAGGGCCTATAGATGTGTGAGTGCCTGTACGTACATGTGCTCAGGCCTGTGTGTGTGTGTACCTCACACTGTATCACTAGCACCAGCGGGCGCTGCTGTAATCCTGGCAGAACGCTAGTTCATTGTTAGCCTTGGCAGAGATGAAAGTCCCCAGGGAGGGGAGGGCGGGGCGTGACACAAAGGGAGTTCTGTTACCCACTGGAGTGCTTATTGTCCCGAAATTACCCCCACCAGGAATGAAATGAGTATAGCAAAATGTAGCATAGATAATGTTCATAGAGGAACTGACAGCTGCTTAGCTTGAGACAATCGCTGCAGGATGGCTTTTGCTTGGCTCTTCTTCTCAGGGAAATCAACAAACGAACAAGTGAGCAGGCGCATGCACGCTCACACACGCACATTTTGTTTGTTTGTACCCATATGCTTCATTAGATTTTGACTATATGGGGACTGGGGGGTGATGATAGTTGTGAAATTGGATTGACATGTTACTGGATTGACATGTTTTCTCTTATACTCAATGTGTTTACACTCGTAGAAAAAAATATAATAAGTAGAACCATACAGGGTCCTTCGGTTTGTCGCCATAGGGGAACCCTTTTTGGTGCTGGATAGAACCCTTTGCAGAGATTTATATCTAGAACCCTCTGTGTATGGTTCTTCAAAGAACCTCCTGTCTAGAACCCTCTATGAAGGGTTCTACCAATAACTACTTTATAATCTAAAGGTTCTTCCTAGAACTGTCTATGAATGGTTCTACTGAGAACCGTTTTGTCTTTGGAGGGTTCTAGAACCATCTATGAACTGTTCCACCAGCCTTATGAGACTTTAATATTTTATTATTTAAAACAATACATATATCATAAGGCCTTTCTTTGAGGTGTTAGGAATCTCCAGGTTTACAGGCCACATAAGGCCTGCAAGTCACATTATGCTGGCTTGCAACGTGATATGTTATTTCTATTTGAATCAAGTCAGAGTTAGGAGATTATTATTATTATTTTTTTAAATTACACCATTTTCTCCACAATTTTGTGATATCCAATTGTTTAGTAGCTACTATCTTGTCTCATCGCTACAACTCCCGTACGGGCTCAGGAGAGACGATAGTTGAAAGTCATGCGTCCTCCGATACACAACCCAACCAAGCCAAGCCGCACTGCTTCTTAACACAGTGCGCATCTAACCCTTATGCCCGCACCAATGTGATGGGCATCTGGCAACCTTGGTTGGTGCGCACTGCGCCCGGCCCGCCACAGGAGTTGCTGGTGCGCGATGATACAAGGATATCCCTACCGGCCAACCCCTCCCTAACCCGGACGACGCTAGGCCAATTGTGCATCGCCCCACGGATCTCCCGGTCGCGGCCGGTTGCGAACCCAGAAACTCTGGTGGAACAGCCGGCGCTGCAGTACAGCGTTCTTAGGGTAGAACCCGATCTATCCGTCAAGAACCCTTTTGGAAATCAAATCAAAATTTATTTGTCATATACACGTGCTTTGCAATGTTATTGCGGGTGCAGCAAAATGCTTGTGTTTCTAGCTCCAACCGTGCAGTAACATCTAACAAGTAATATCTAACAATACACACAATCTAAAGTAAAGGAATAGAATTAAGAATATATAAATATTTGGACGAGCAATGTCAGAGCGGCATAGACTAAGATACAGTAGAATAGGATAGAATACAGCTGATACACATATATATATATATATTATATATAAATCTACAATTTTAAAAACATCAATGGCTAAATGATTAATTGAAAAGTCCAAACATGGATATAACAATATACCATGTGAACAAGGACGAGAACTTTACATCAAATCAAATCACATGTTATTGGTAAGCAGATGTTAATGCGAGTGTAGGGAAATGCTTGTGCTTCTAGTTCTGACAGTGCAATAATATCTAACAAGGAATCTAACAATTCCCCAACAAAGTCAGAAGTTTACATACACCTTAGCCAAGTACATTTAAAATCCGTTTTCCACAATTCCTGACATTGAATCCTAGTAATAATTCCCTGTCTTAGGTCAGTTAGTGTCACGTTCTGACCTTTATTTCCTTTGTTTTGTCATTATTTAGTATGGTCAGGGCGTGAGTTGGGGTGGGCAGTCTATGTTTGCTTTTCTATGATTTTGGGATTTCTATGTTTCGGCGTAGTATAGTTCTCAATCAGAGGCAGGTGTCATTAGTTGTCTCTGATTGAGAATCATACTTAGGTAGCCTGGGTTTCATTATTTGTTGGTGTGTGTTTGTTTCCGTGTCTGTTCACCACAAGGTACTGTTTTCAGTTTCGGTTATTCACGTTACGTTTTTTGTATTTGTGTTCAGTTTGTCTTTAAAATAAACATCATGAACACTTACCACGCCGCATCTTGGTCCTCCGATCCTTCTCGCTTCTCCTCCTCAGACGAAGAGGAGGAGGAAAACCGTTACAGTTAGGATCACCACTTTATTTTAAGAATGTGAAATGTCAGAATAATAGCAGAGATAATGATTTATTTCAGCTTCTATTTCTTTCATCACATTCCCAGTGGGTCAGAAGTTTACATACACTCAATTAGTATTTGGTAGCGTTGCCTTTAAATCGTTTAACTTGGGTCAAACGTTTTCGGGTAGCCTTCCACAACCTTCCCACAATAAGTTGGGTGAATTTTGGCCCATTCCTCCTGACAGAGCTGGTGTAACTGAGTCAGGTTTATAGACCTCCTTGCTCGCACGCACCTCTTCATTTCTGCCCACACATTTTCTATAGGATGGAGATCAGGGCTTTGTGATGGCCACTCCAATACCTTGACTTTGTTGTCCTTAAGACATTTTGCAACAACTTTTGAAAGTATGCTTGGGGTCATTGTCCATTTGGAAGACCCATTTGCAACCAAGTTTTAACTTCCTGACTGATGTCTTGAGATGTTGCTTCAATATATCCACATAATTTTCTATCTTCATGATGCCATATATTTTGTGAAGTGCTCCAGTCCTTCCTGCAGCAAAGCACCCCCACAACATGATGCTGCCACCCCCGTGCTTCACGGTTGGGATGGTGTTCTTCGGCTTGCAAGCCCCCCCCTTTTTCCTTCAAACATAATGATGGTCATTATGTCCAAACAGTTCTATTTTTGTTTCATCAGACCAGAGGACATTTTCCAAAAAGTATGATCTTTGTCCCCATGTGCAGTTGCAAACCATTTAAGTCTGGCTTTTCTATGGCGGTTTTGGAGCAGTGGCTTTTTCCTTGCTGAGCGGCCTTTCAGGTTATGTCGATATAGGACTCGTTTTACTGTGGATATAGATACTTTTGTACCTGTTTCCTCCAGTATATTCACAAGGTCCTTTGCTGTTGATTTGCAATTTTCGCACCAAAGCTCGTTCATCTCGAGGAGACAAAATACGTCTCCTTCCTTAGAGGTATGACGGCTGTGTGGTCCCATGGTGTTTATACTTGCGTACTATTGTTTGTACAGATGAACTTTGTACCTTCAGGCATTTGGAAATTGCTCCCAAGGATGAACCAGACTTGTGGTCTACAGTTTTTTTCTGAGGTCTTGGCTGATTTATTTTTATTTTTCCCATGATGTCAAGCACAGAGGCACTGAGTTTGAAAGTAGGCCTTGAAATACATCCACACATACACCTCCAATTGACTCAAATGATGTCAATTAGCCTATCAGAAGCTTCTAAAGCCATGACATAATTTCCTGGAATTTTCCAGGTTGTTTAAAGGCAAAGTCAACTTAGTGTATGTAAACTTCTGACCCACTGGAATTGTGATACATTGAATTATAAGTGAAATAATCTGTCTGTGAACAATTGTTGGAAAAATGACTTGTGTCATGCACAAAGTAGATGTCCTAACCGCCTTGCCAAAACCATAGATTGTAACAAGAACTTTGTGGAGTGGTTGAAAAATGAGTTTTATTAATGACTCCAACCTAAGTGTATGTAAACTTCTGACTTCAACTGTAGGTATTCCTCTTGTCCAGATGGGATAGGGCAGTGTGCAGTGTGATGGCGATTGCATCGTCTATGGACCTTTTGGGGCAGTATGCAACCTGAAGTGGGTCTAAGGTGGCTGGTAAGGTGAAGGTGATGTGATCCTTGACTACTCTCTCAAAGCACTTCATGATGACAGAAGTGAGTGCTACGGCGGTAGTCATTTAGTTCAGTTATCTTTGCCTTCACAAATTCCTCTAAGAAGGCTCAAACCACAAAGACTAATGGGGTCACGTATACAAAGAAACCAATGATCTGCTTTAACCCTAACCCTTATCCTAACCCTTGCTCTTACCCTTTACCCTAACCTTAACCCATAACCCTACCTCCTGACCCTAACCCCTAACCCTAATTTGAACCCCTAAGGCTAAAAAAGCCTTTCTTTCAAGTGAGGACTTGCAAAATGTCATCACTTCTCTGAATTTTAGTTGTGTTACTATTCTTGAGAGGACTTCTGGTACTCACAAGTATAGTAAAATGTGTACACACACACACACACACACACACACACACACACACACACACACACACACACACACACACACACACACACACACACACACACACACACACACACACACACACACACACACACACACACACACACACACACACACACACACAGAGCACAACCCACAAACACGCCTTGCTGTCAATGAGCCTTATTGTCAACATCCTAGGGGCCTGCTTTTTAAAATGTGTCAAGATCAAGCGGGTTGTCTTACAATACATGTTCTTCTCTTAATGCCGAGGAAACCATAAGCTTTTAATGTTGGGAAGCAATTACAGTAATTTAAGCACAACCCGTAGAAGTGGTTGAGTCTTTGAGGAGTTAACCACAAACAAAACAACAAAAAGACATTACACATAGTTGTAAATAGCTGTTTAAACAACCGGCTCTTTGAAGTGAGGTTTTGATGAGTCTCTGTGACCTGGTGTAGGCCTACGCAGATACATTGTGTAGGCCTTTATAGATACACTATGTAGGCCTTCGTAGATACACTGTGTAGGCTTTCGTAGATACACTGTGTAGGCTTTCGTAGATACACTGTGTAGGCCTTCGTAGATACACTGTGTAGGCCTTCGTAGATACACTGTGTAGGCCTTCGTAATTACACTGTGTAGGCCTTCGTAATTACACTGTGTAGGCCTTCGTAACTACACTGTGTAAGGCCTTCGTAATTACACTGTGTAGGCCTTCGTAATTACACTGTGTAGATCTTCGTAAATACACTGTGTAGGCCTTTGTAAATACACTGTGTAGATTACGTAATAAGCACTGGGAAGTGAGGGCAGGTGACGTTCTAATCAGCCTTCAGAACATAGGTCAGAGGCACAGAGATCCTGTATGTATGCATGAGATTCAGTGAGTGTCAATTTTACTCACAAATATTTTGGTGCATGACAATATGACGGCCAAAATATAGTAATCAATCATTTATAATTGGATAAAGTGATGAACCGGGCATAGGCTACTAGAGGATACCAAGAAAAGCTGATTTACTGACGAAATTCCCCTGAAACAGGAAGACAAATAGAGAAGGGGAACGTTTCCATCACAACAAGATGTGTCTGGTCTCACCAAGTTGCTCAGTCTCACCAAGTTGCTCAGTCCATTAAGTTATTTGATCTTGATAGATTGTACTGCAAGCTGTCAACAAATGCAATAGTCATAAATTTTGCCATTACCATTATAACAACAACAACCTCAATAAAAAAATGTTTGACTGAAAAATAATTGGTTATTTTCTACGTCAAGGCAAGGTCCTCCCTGCGGAAAAGCTGAGATATTTATTTTATTTATTTAGTCTCAAATTAATTTATTTTCAACAGTTAACATTTCCTTTTCCATAAAATTATTTTGTTCAGGCTTTCCTCAATTGACATGACTGAGGAATTCAGGATTTGGCCTTTAAAACGGACCATGACAATATGACAGAGAGCCAACAGAGCAACTATCCCCTGCCTGTTGGTTGCCTTGTAGTGTGGAGGTTTTGGGCTTCTCTGCAAAGTGAACTCATGCCCACCGGCTGCCCTGACTTTGGGGTTGCTGTGCTGTGCTGTACAGACTCAGCTTTCCATGCCTGTTGGTTGCCTTTCAGTGTGGGGTGGGCTTCAGAGTGAACTCTCACTGTTGGTTGCCCTGGGCCTTAGTGTGGGGCTGCTGTGCTGTGCTTTGCTTCTGTGAAAGCCTGGTGGCCGTGCCATGCCGTGGCCGGGGTGACTCTGCCCTCTCCTCATTGTCCTCCGAGCTTGGTATTCCCCTCGCACTGCCACCCTTCTTTGGGCTCTGGAGGATGTGCTTTTAGGATTCCAGCTCGCCGCCTGTCTCTCTCAGTCTCTCAATCGCATTCTCTGTATCTCTCTCTCTCGCTTACCCCCTATCCTATACATTCCACCCCCGTCCTCTCCCAGTCCACGCCTTCCCTGACCCCCGACCCCTCCCTCCAACTTCATCTGTTCATCGGTCAACTCTGAATGGAAGAAGCACTTATTCAGATAAATAATATAAGAGGGGAGGAGAGAATATTTCTAAAAACGAATCTGGCATTGGAATGAAATTAACCTACTTTTTCTCTGTTTGCTCTTCCTTGAGATTTAATCCACATTTGTCTCTCTTTTGCTTGTTCTCTTTCTCTCTGTCTCTCTCCCGCTCTCGCTCTCTATTGCTCACACTGTCTTGTTCTCTTTCTCTCTCTCTCCCGCTCTCACTCTCTATTGCTCACACTGTCTTGTTCTCTCTCTCTTATACTCTTGCTAATGCGCTCTCTCGCTCTTTGCTCTCTTGCTCTTTCTATCCTCGCTCTCTCTGTTCCTCTTGCTCTCTCTCTCTGTGCGTTGCTCTGCTGGCCAGCACCTTTTCACTCTGAGCCTGTGGAATTGTACCATGCATGTCAAGTGTACCCATTTGAATGAGCGTTTAGATGAGAGGTGCTTTTCAGGTTTCTGTCCCCCCCAAGGGTACAATAGAGCTGTTCTTCATTTCCAGATGCCAAAACTTACTTTAAGAAACCTTAGCCTGCCCAAAAGCATCAACTCAGATCTCACTGGATGACTATACATTGGCATAGTAATTATACATTGAAAAGGTTAACAATATTCAGTCCTTTATCTTTAGTGTGGATAGTTTTGCTTCCTAACTTTCTAGATTCTAGGGCTAGAAGTTTGACTGTTTCACCTAAGAGAACCGACACCGTAACACAATTAATTCCTTACCTCTTTGACCTTTCTGAACAAATGACACAACTGGTTAAGGAGGGATCATGTTATATTGTGCATGAATGGTGTTGGGGGGTGGGTTCTGGAAGTGAGACGATTAAATGTGTCTCCTCTAATCTGTCCTAGCTGGCATTCTCGTTAGTGTGTGTGTTCTTGTTAGCGTGTGTGAATGTTTGTCTGTGTGTGTCTTAGTTCTTGTTAGGGGCATCGGAGGCAGCCCGGGCCGGATCAGACCTGGGGACAGCCGACATACAGCAGCTTGTGTTGACACACACCAGGCCCAACCTCAGCCCTCAGATCAGCCACAAATAAACAAACATTGGTCCGGGTTAGAGTGAGCTGAGAGATGCCTGATGGTGGACAAGACTCTTCCGCTACATTGCAGAATAAACCATTTTCAATACAAAAGGATCTGAGATGACATTCTTCTCTGTAAAGACATGAGAATTCATGGAGCCTAGACAGACAATGTTTAGAAATCTTAATCTTGTAAACCAGGATGAGTTCTGGAAGACCAGCTTATAACGATTACACGTCAAGATAGAGGAGATATGGATAAGAGAAATAAACATGTGAATAAACATCCAGCACCCCGTTACAACATGTTGTGTGTAACAGTCAAGTCCAATGTCTAATAAAGTGGAAGTACATTACACCTGATTTGTTAAACTCTCTGCACTGTAATTTCATGGACATCAGTGTCATCATGACCTATTGTGGTCATACTCACAGTCTCTGACATTCTTATCTGAAAGGTCTAAGCAGTCAGCTTTAGAGACTTACACCGTTAAACAAGCTGGGGGATCTGTGGTAAGCCTGCAAAGGCATTCACATTCCCACCATGAGTTAGGGTTTGTTGTAAGCCCTTTAATGATAATGCTGCTCAGTCTGTGTCCCAAATGGCACCCTCTTCCCTATAAAGTGCACTACTTTTGGCCAGAGCCCATAGTGCACTTTGGTAGGGAATGGCTTTTGGGACGTAGACGTAGTCACTCATACCAGCAGATTAGGGATCTGCACAGGGGACTTGACCTGGGAATGGCAGTGGTGTTCTGTAATGTGCCCGTTATAAACATGCAGTGGTATGTAGCCTAGTACACCTCCTCTCCTCTACCCGTCCCACCCCATGGCCTGTCCTCCGCCCCTGTCTGTTTGTGTGTGTCTCCTCCGTCATACGCCTGCCACAGCCAGTCACCCAACAGGACAGGAATGCTGAATCTAATCTTCAGGTGCTCTTGGAGCATCTCTCCCCACCGCCCCTCTCCCAGGCAGCAAGGCAGGCTGACTCCCTGACCTCAGCTCACTAATGCACCCTGGGCTACACAAACACCAGGCAGGCTGACTCCCTGACCTCAGCTCACTAATATACAAACACCAGGCAGGCTGACTCCCTGACCTCAGCTCACTAATACACCCTGAGCTACACAAAGACGGCCTTGCAGCGTAATGCAACCTCTAATACTGTTAGCTCTAGTACACCCTCCACTACGCAAACAGCTACAATTTACACCACACTCAAATGACTGAGTGGGCGGAGAGCTTATCTTCATGAGCTCACCTTGACTGACATCTTGTTGAAACACCTATGTCAAGCAACTTGGATGCAGTGTCGCAATAAAACCATCTCAAGCAAATTCAGCGATACTCAAAGCAACTCAAACATGGACACCGCCGCAACGATGTACTTTATTTTTATACATCTCCTGCTTGGCATGTCTCTTGTGATGTGGGTCACAGCAGCACTGATGGATGTGTTGACTTGACAACTGCTTTGGAGTTTTGGACAACCCTTCCCCCCTTTTGTTCTATGCTTGTTGAAGACATATCCGGTAACTAGCTAACACCAGACACAGATAAAAGGGGAAACATATAAGGATCTTTGCCATAGATGAATATAACTTTTCATTATATTTGCTGACACCCTAGTCAAATTTTGGCACCCATAGCAAGCTGTCTAGCTATATAAACTAAGCCTCTCTGCAAACACGCCTTCTCCAAAGTTGGTTACAGTCCGGTACATATTTAAATTAGGTAAAAGAATATCATGTGACCATCAGTGTGTTAAAATGAGAGTTAAGGTGATGTCACCTTGTCCCATTAATAATGAATCCATGTGTTTGACATGGGGGAAAGGACCAGTAACTTTATGATCAAACTTTATCAAAATGCGGAAGCAAAAATCATTTTTCATACTTTGGTCATCATACTTTAATTTGGTTTTCCTTCAAATATCACATTTAAACTAACACTCTGTTTAGTGTAAAGCCTTGTTTCCCAGAATGTTTCTTTTGAGTGAATTTTAGTTACCACCCATGATTGTATTTGTTGGTGACAGAAACATGGTTGTTGCATTTATCCATTTTCAGTCCTGTGGACTTCCATAAGTGAGATCCTGAACAACTAAATTATCATTATCGTCATAAAACAATACACATTTAATTACATTAGGCCACACTGTTAGTGGTTTCTACAATTTTACCAGTAGTTTACTGTATTAATCAGCAGTATGATACTGTATAAACTGAATACAGTACATTACTGTAGAATATACAGTAAACTACCTTACATTTGTTTTACAGCACACTGTAAGACCTTTCTGTAATTTCAACAGTAAAATACTTTAGAATGCGCAGTAAAATACCGTAAACGTGTTTTACATTATTAATTATGGTGCATTGTGGGAAATTGGTGTGGTCGGGGAAAGAGTCTCTGGCTCATTAACATATTTTAAGGCTTGCCTTGTAAGAGGCTATATTTGTTGCACCCGTGAGTGAGAATGCTGTACCCCCACAGAATATGGTGATATACTGTTAGTATATTACAAACCTTGTACTGAAATGCTACAGTAGCTTACTGGCCAAATGTTACCATTAATTTACCAAAATTTTGGATATTTTACCAAGATGCATTTTAGGAATGCCAATGACTTTTTGATTGCAAGTGTGGTATTGTTGTTTTTCACTCATTAACATATTTTGAGGTACTGTATGTCTTGGAAGAGGCTATATTTATTCCACTTGTTAGTGAAAGTGTTGTACCAATTTTAAGTGATATGTGGTAGTGGTTCTTTAACAATGACATTTATTTAAAAGACAGATCAGATTGGCAGCAAGTCACAGACCTTTGACGCTTGAGTGGCTACCCATGTCCTTATGATCTGTTTTGACCTCTAGTCAGCATCAGTTGAGAAGCCTTTGTTTAAACAAAGAAGAAAAAAGAAGTGCCTGCAACATAGCAGTTAGGGCATCCAAACAACCCAGAATGTACTGTATGTAATCAAAATACGGCCTTATGAAATACAAATTGTATTTTGTTAAATAATTATATTTAAATGATAACATATTCACCAAAACTCAGCAAAAAAAGAAATGTCCTTTTTCCAGGACCCTGCCTTTCAAAGATAATTCGTAAAAATCCAAATAACTTCACAGATCTTAATTGTAAAGGGTTTAAACACGGTTTCTCATGCTTGTTCAATGAACCATAAAAAATTAACAACACTAACAGCTTTCAGCCGTTAGGCAATTAAGGTCAGGTCTTTCTACTGACTCTGAAAAACACCAAAAGAAAGTGGCCCAGTGTCCCTGGTCATCTGCGTTAATGCGCCTTAGGCATGCTGCAAGGAGGCATGAGGACTGCAGATGTGGCCAGGGCAATAAATTGTCGCAGTGGCAGACCACTTGTAACAACACCTGCACAGGATTTGAACATCACACCTGCGGGACAGGTACAGGATGGCAACAACAACTTCCCGAGTTACACCAGGAATGCATAATCCCTTCATCAGTGCTCAGACTGCCCGCAATAGGCTGAGAGAGGCTGGACTGAGGGATTGTCGGCCTGTCGTCAGGCAGGTCCTCACCAGACATCACCGGCAACAACGTCGCCTATGGGCACAAAATGACCGTTGCTGGACCAGACAGGACTGGCAAAAAGTGCTCTTCTCTGATGAGTTGCGGTTTTGTCTCACCAGGGGTGATATTCAGATTCACATTTATCGTTGAAGGAATGAGCGATACACCGAGGCCTGTAGTCTGGATCGATTTGGAGGTGGAGGGTCCGTCATGGTCTGGTGCTGGTGTGTCACAGCATCATCGGACTGAGCTTGTTGCCATTGCAGGCAATCTCAGCGCTGGACGTTACAGGGAAGACATCCTCCTCAGTCATGTGCTACACTTCCTGCAAGGTCATCCTGACAAGACCCTCCAGAATGACACTGCCACCAGCCATACTGCTCGTTCTCTGCGTGATTTCCTGCAAGTCAGGAATGTCAGTGTTCTACCGTGGCCAGTGAAGAGCCACGATCTCAAACCCATTGAGCACGTCTGGGACATGTTGGATCGGATGGGTCAAGGCTAGGGCCATTCCTTCCAGAAATGTCCGGGAACTTGCAGGTGTCTTGGTGGAAGAGTGGGGTAACATCTCACAGCAAGAACGGGCAAATCTGGTGCAGTCCATGAGGAGGAGATACTTAATGTATCTGGTGGTACTTAATGCAGCTGGTGGTCACACCAGATACTGAATGTTACTTTTAATTTTGACCCCCCTTTGTTCAGGGACACATCATTCCATTTATGTTAGTCACATGACTGTGGAACTTGTTAAGTTTATGACTAGTTGTTTAATCTTGTTATGTTCATACAAATATTTACACATGTTACGTTTGCTGAAAATTAACACAGTTGACAGTGAGAGGACGTTTCTTTTTTTTTGCTGAGTTTAGGATGTCACTTGTTGAAGTCAATAGGACTGAAAATGGATGAATGCAACAAGCATGTCTCTGCCACGAACAAATTTAGTCATGAGTGTTAACTCAAAAAAGGCAAGGCACTCAAGGAAATATGCAAATAAAGCTTTACACTAATCAGTGTGCTAATTCAACACTGATCAGTGTTAAACGGGTCCACACTTTCAGTGTTAAAGGTGAACTGCACTCACCTATTTCTCATAATGTTTCTTCGGGTGCTCATTACGAAATGTGGCCAGCCTCCCGAGTGGTGGAGAGGTCCAAGGCACTGCATCGCAGTGCTAGAGGTGCTACTACAGACCCGGGTTAATTTCCGGACTGTGTCACAATCGGCTGCGAGTCCAATACAGTGCACAATTGGTCCAGCATCGTCCGGGTTAGGGGAGGGTTTGGTCGGTGGTGGGGCTTTACTTGGCTCATCGCGCTCTAGTGACTCATTTTGGCAGGCTGGGTGCCTGCAGGCTGACCAGTTCAACAGTGTTTCCTCCAACACATTGGTGCAGCTGGCTTTTGGGTTAAGCGGGTCATGTTTCAGAGGACGCTTGACTCCCCTGTCGCCTTTCCCGAGCCCTTTGCAGCGGCCATTACTGAAGCCCAAACAAGTGTTGTCTTTCGGGTGTGGTTTAATGTGGGTGTTTCTTTGCCAGTAACAAACAAATAAGGGCAGTAGTGAGTAACTTAGTGACAGCGAGGTAAGCTAAGCTATCTTTGCTACAGAGAGAAGTTTTGAAGTTGAGGACTTCTCCCCTCCTGACTGATTTGCCATCTCAAGATGATCTGCTAATTCAGTTCTATGTGTTTAGCCAACCTGAGAGCAGATAACTAGCTAGCATAGCTTGGGGATAGCTACAGCTGACTAGCCTATCGAGCTAGCTGATATTTCTCTGTCAAATCACAGTTATGCCAAGATAGCAAGAAGAACCAGTGTCTGGAATGAGACACGAGACACTCGATCTACAACACCTTGATATGAAAGTAGCTTGCAAATGTATGTTTTATCACATCATGTAGATAGATGAACAACTGCAAGTTGAATGCCCAATCTTAAGTCAGCTCATGAGGTCAACACAATATTAATGTCTCACCAAATCTCTCCTTATATCCTCTGTTAGAACTTTCCTGGGGGACAAATCCCATAACTATTATCCCTACAGATGTAGGCTACGTGTGGACATTGCCCAAACATAGCTTAGCTAGCTTGAGTGCAGATACATTTATCAACAACAACAACAACAAAATCGATGGGTGTATTTGTGTAACAAAGACAAAACATTTCCTGCTGTAAATAGGCATGATCATATTGATTCACTTATAAAGACAGTATGCCTACACTTTACCTATTAAATTAAATTGTGTGTAGGGTATACCCACAGATAGAATAAGGAGCAGAACTAGCATGGCATTCAGTTCTATTTCTATAATCTATTCTAAGGATTTGGTTGTCTAACCACACACTGACATACACAGCTCTCTGGGTGAGGTTCTGTCTGTCTAACCACACACTGACATGCACAGCGCTCTGGGTGAGGTTCTGTCTGTCTAACCACACACTGACATGCACAGCTCTCTGGGTGAGGTTCTGTCGGTCTAACCACACACTGACATGCACAGCTCTCTGGGTGAGGTTCTGTCTGTCTAACCACACACTGACATACACAGCTCTCTGGGTGAGGTTCTGTCTGTCTAACCACACACTGACATGCACAGCTCTCTGGGTGAGGTTCTGTCTGTCTAACCACACACTGACATGCACAGCTCTCTGGGTGAGGTTCTGTCTGTCTAACCATACACTGACATGCACAGCTCTCTGGGTGAGGTTCTGTCTGTCTAACCACACACTGACATGCACAGCTCTCTGGGTGAGGTTCTGTCAGTCTAACCACACACTGACATGCACAGCTCTCTGGGTGAGGTTCTGTCTGTCTAACCACACACTGACATGCACAGCTCTCTGGGTGAGGTTCTGTCTGTCTAACCACACACTGACATACACAGCTCTCTGGGTGAGGTTATGTCTTCAAGTCTCCAGTGGGTGATGAAGTCCCTTCTATCTATGTAATGTATTACAGGTTATGGACAGGTGCAGGCAGATGGCAGGAGGGGTGGAGTGCATTACACTCCATCCTGAATATGACAGAGTTTGCCTCAACCCAAGGATGCAGCAAGCAGAGTTCAATAAATACAGGCAGATGTGAGGTGCAGGAAGACGGCACTTTGTATCTACTGACCAAGCTTTCTCCAGTAGGAAGCTTTGAATCGGTCAGTAGCCTACAGAGTAATATGGGATGAGTGCAATTGCTTATGTACACATTCTAAACAAAGTGTTTTGATAACTTAAGAGTAACAGTTCCATGTAGAACAAACCATCCTTCACACAATACTCTAGATGCAGTGTTCTGCTTACCTTATACTGTCATTCTCAGCAGATACAGATACTGTGCCTTTCAGCATTTTGTCTGGGGGTACATGTTATATGTCATCCCTTCGCCATCCCCATGTAAGACAGTTCCCTGACATGTTTTAAGAATAGAAAGACCCCCCCCCAACATGAATGCAATAATAACAAAAGATGATAAGGAGTAATAGATGTGTCTTGTATAATTTTAATGCCAAGTGAAATGTTTCTCCCAGTTCAGACATCTGTATCAACCTGTCTTTTAGTCAAGGGACTCAATGACAAACCATGTCTCCTGTCTTCCATCTGTAGAAAAACAAGGTAGAGTTGATACACACATCACTGATTATATTATCAATAGTTGTTAGGCGAATTCCAGGACAGACAAGTGATATTATTTTGACCTATGACCAGATCAAATGAGACCAACCTGTCGTGGAACTGGTGCCTGGCCACATACTGCCTCAGCCTTCTGCTGATAAGGTAGGAGGGTCCCACAACACTGCTGAAAAACAAGTCCACCAGATTTTGTAAGTAGCCAGTGAATGAAATTAAATATCACTCAATAAACATATATAGAGAAAAATAATTTTTCTCTGGTATGGAAGTAATTATACTAATAGAGTGACTAAGTACAGAGAAAATACACCATATGATTATGTTAGGTCAGATCCTAGTCACAAAAACACACACAGACATTTTCCAGCCAAAGAGAGGAGTCACAAAAAGCAGAAATAGAGATAAAATTAAATCACTAACCTTTGATGATCTTCACCAGATGGCACTCATAGGACTGCATGTTACACACTACATGTGTGTTTTGTTCGATAAAGTTCATATTTATATCCAAAAACCTTAGTTTACATTGGCGCTTTATGGTCAGTAATGTTGTGCCTATTTACAGAAATACTCATAATAAACTTTGATAAAAGTTACCAGTCAGGGTACCAGCCAGACCTATTATGCGCAGAATTATAGATATACTTCTCCTTAATGCAACCGTTGTGTCCGATTTCAAAAAAGCTTTTCGGAAAAAGCAAACCATGCAATAATCAGAGTACGGCGCTCAGACACAAAAACTAGCCATGCAGATACCCGCCATGTTGTGGAGTCAGTAAAAGTCAGAAATAGCGTTATAAATATTCACTTACCTTTGATGATCTTCATCAGAATGCACTCCCAGGAATCCCAGTTCCACAATAAATGTTTGTTTTGTTCGATAAAGTCCATAATTTATGTCCAAATACCTCCTTTTGTTAGCGAGTTTGGTAAACAAATCTCACAAGGCGCGGGCAAGTCCAGGCGAAAGTTTAAAAAGTTATATTACAGTTCGTAGAAACATGTCAAATGATGTATAGAATCAATCTTTAGGATGTTTTTAACATACATCTTCAATAATGTTACAACCGGAGAATTCCTTTGTCTTTAGAATTGCAATGGAACGTAAGTCACTCTCACGTGATCAGCTCATGCCACTTTGGCAGGCCTCTGGTTGAATCAGCTCTCATTCGCCCCCACTTCACAGTAGAAGCCTCAAACAACGTTCTAAAGACTGTTGACATCTAGTGGAAGCCTTAGGAAGTGCAATACGACCCCATAGACACGGTATATCTGATAGGCAATGAGTTGAAAAACTATAAACCTCAGATTTCCCACTTTCTGGTTGGATTTTTCTCAGGTTTTTGCCTGCCATATGAGTTCTGTTATACTCACAGACATCATTCAGACAGTTGTAGAAACCTCAGAGTGTTTACTATCCAATACTACTACTAATTTATATATATTATTCTGGGCCTGAGTAGCAGGAAGTTTACTATGGGCATGCTTTTCATCCGAACGTGAAAATGCTGCCCCCTATCCCAAACAGGTTTTAACACTAGTAGTAGATGAAGCCTCCGAATGCTAAATAGTTCTAACCTATCCCTTGATCATGACTCCCAGTTCCATTACTTACAGTAAAGGCAGAATACTGCCAGGGCCTGAGTTGAGTTATCGAGAGCAAGTGCTAACCCAAACAACAGACCTCTTCTCATAAATGTAGCTAGCTACCTTGCGGGTTATTTATCAATATCTCTGTCCGAGTTGAAATAAATTGGCTAGCTAGTTAATGTTAGCTAGCAGGGATCTTCTTAGCTAGCCAGTTCGAGTTGAAATATACATGCGTTCGTTGGTGCAAGTAGAAACAACATGTTGACTCACCCTACTTGTAGAGAAATGCCAATACCATCCTCCTGTCTTTCATGTTGACAAAACGGTCTATGACTCTGTCATAAAGTCCACACTTTTATTTATTGTCGTCCTAGGCTACCTAGCTAAAACGTTTGCTCATTAGCTTAACTTGCTTTAATGGGCAACGATGAGCCAGCTAGTTAACATTAGTCTTCTACATTAAGCTACATATTGAACTACATATCTAACTTCTCGGGCCAGGGGCACAATGTATGAATTTATAGTTGCATCAAAATCGCCATTATAATCATTAGCCAGTATGGAGAAGTAAATAAAACCACAAATCCCTATCTCCATATGTGGCTACTTTAGGAAAGTGCCAATTTTATCCACCGGAGGACAACAACACAATGAGATGTAACAATTAAATTAGTTAATTCAATTTATTTCTGTCAATGACGTTTGGCTCTCGATGTGATTTGAATGGAGCGAAGCCAAATCCAATCGGGCTTCCTTTGACACTTTGTTTTGGTGCTCCAGGACCATTCACATCTGAGCTCACTCAGTTTAGTTCAAAGCTGATTGGCTATTATTTTATTCATTTTTTAATCAAGGGAGGCCAAATTCTCACTGGCTTCCTTTGCATTGACCAGACAGCATCAGATTAATGGCCCACACATACAGAGACAGAGGGGCGCTGAGTGGCTCACTCGAACGCTTTCTCCATGAGATACATTCAGCCGCTTGCGAATTGAAAGGAATATTAGGGAACACAGAGAGACAAAAGATTAATTACCATTATTATTATTTTGTCAATTGTTTGGCGACACCTCCATTGGCATCCATATATACACTCCACTTCATCTTCATCTTCTTCTCTACTCCTTCTCCTCCCTCCTTTTTCAAGAGTATTAAGCTGATCACCAGACAGGGTACCAGTCAGACCTAGACAGCTCATGTCCATACAGCCAATGCCAAAGGGGGCACACCTGGCTGTGCCCTGTCCGCTGTATGCTCTCAGCTCTGGGCTAGCCAGTGGTCACGTGGTTAGATGTTAAACGTACGTCTGTCTGTGGTCCAGCCAGTCAAGCCCTGTATGCAAGTAAGAGATGTGACTTATACCTGTCTGTGTATATTTGAGTCATGGGGCTTTCAAATCCTTCTCTGCTTCAGTCTCCTTATCTGCCAGTGGTTTGAGCTCAGTAGTGGTTTGTGTGTGTGTGTCTGTGTGTAAAACCCTCAGTGCAGCTGAAGGACAGCAGAACATCTGACATAGCTTCAAATAGACTCCTGACTAGAACCAAAACATTTTATCATATTACTCCAGTGCTAGCCTCCCTACACTGGCTTCCTGTCAAGGCAAGGGCTGATTTCAAGGTTTTACTGCCAACCTACAAAGCATTACATGGGCTTGTTCCTACCTATCTCTCTGTACATACCTACACGTACGCTACGGTCACAAGACGCAGGCCTCCTAATTGTCCCTAGAATTTCTAAGCAAACAGCTGGAGGCAGGGCTTTCTCCTATAGAGCTCAATTTTTATGGAATGGTCTGCCTACCCATGTGAGAGACGCAAACTCTGTCTCAACCTTTAAGTCTTTACTGAAGACTCATCTCTTCAGTGGGCCATATGATTGAGTGTAGTCTGGCCCAGGAGTGTGAAGGTTAACTGAAAGGCTCTGGAGCAACGAACCGCCCTTGCTGTCTTTGCCTGGCCGGTTCCCCTCTCTCCACTGGGATTCTCTGCCTCTAACCCTATTACAGGGGCTGAGTCACTGGCTTACTGGTGCTCTTTCATGCCGTCCCGAGGAGGGGTGCATCACTTGAATGGGTTGAGTCACTGATGGTTGTGGGTTGTGGCGGAGATCTTTGTGGGCTATACTTGGCCTTGTCTCAGGATGGTAAGTTGGTGGTTGAAGATATTCCTCTAGTGGTGTGGGGGCTGTGCTTTGGCAAAGTGGGTGGGGTTATATCCTTCCTGTTTGGCCCTGTCCGGGGGTATCATTGGATGGGGCCACAGTGTCTCCTGACCCCTCCTGTCTCAGCCTCCAGTATATATGCTGCAGTAGTTTATGTGTCGGGGGGCTAGGGTCAGTTTGTTATATCTGGATTACTTCCCCTGTCTTATCCAGTGTCCTGTGTGAATTTAAGTATGCTCACTCTAATTCTTTCTTTCTTTCTCTCTCTCGGAGGACCTGAGCCCTAGGACCATGCCTTAGGACTACCTGGCATGATGACTCCTTGCTGTCCCCAGTCCACTTGGCCGTGCTCCTGTTCCAGTTTCAACTGTTCTGCCTGTGGCTATGGAATCCTGACCTGTTCACCAGACGTGCTACCTGTCCCAGACCTATTATTTGACCATTAATGAACATTTGAACATCTTGGCCATGTTCTGTTATAATCTCCACCCGGCACAGCCAGAAGAGGACTGGCCACCCCTCATAGCCTGGTTCCTCTCTAGGTTTTTTCCTTGGTTTTGGCCTTTCTAGGGAGTTTTTCCTAGCCAACGTGCTTTAACACCTGCATTGCTTGCTGTTTGGGGTTTTAGGCTGGGTTTCTGTACAGCACTTTGAGATATCAGCTGATGTACGAAGGGCTATATAAATACATTTGATTTGATTCAAATCCTTCTGTCCACCACAGCCTGCAGTCTGACTCACACACACACAGACCGACCTGCAGTCTGCTCCTGAGATTACTAGACAGAGCTGCCTGTCTAGCTATACTTTACAAGTCAGAATCAGGCAACAATTTGCTATGTCTACTAACTCTCAATTTTTCAACCCTTGTGGTTGATATCTAATAATATTGCCATTTGTAGGTCTACACAGACATTCAGTTATATTGCCTGTCAGATAGTGTAGCTTAAGGTGTTGAGATTGGATGACGACTGTCGAATAACAACATAATAACAATAGGTTACAAGACAATATGGCAACCACATAGTGTGATCAACTAATCTGAACTATTCAACACAATATGGAAACACTAGTGTGTCAATAAATTCAGCACTACTGAAAATTAAATAGGTAACAACTGCTAATTAAACATGTTGATGAAACATGTTCCTTCCTGTTCCACTCCAAGATTCACTCAAATCACCTGTGACTGTCTGGAACTCCACTTACAGTGCCTTGCGAAAGTATTCGCCCCCCTTGAACTTTGCGACCTTTTGCCACATTTCAGGCTTCAAACATAAAGATATAAAACTGCGCTTTTAATGGACCTCTGAGACTATCACAGTGCAGGTGCATTTATACGGAGACTTGATTACACACAGGTGGATTGTATTTATCATCATTAGTCATTTAGGTCAACATTGGATCATTCAGAGATCCTCACTGAACTTCTGGAGAGAGTTTGCTGCACTGAAAGTAAAGGGGCTGAATAATTTTGCACGCCCAATTTTTCAGTTTTTGATTTGTTAAAAAAGTTTGAAATATCCAATAAATGTCGTTCCACTTCATGATTGTGTCCCACTTGTTGTTGATTCTTCACAAAAAAATACAGTTTTATATCTTTATGTTTGAAGCCTGAAATGTGGCAAAAGGTCGCAAAGTTCAAGGGGGCCGAATACTTTCGCAAGGCACTGTACTCACCCCAACCACTATATGAACAAACGCATAATGATGTTGATTAATTATGCGTTAATTAATTACTGAAATATTAACAATGGCTACATTACAAAATGGAAACAATAAATCAATAAATCACTACTGCAATTTATGGTAAACATTTTGATGAAACCTGTAATTCTTCCAGAATAACCTAACCTACTTCTCTATTCATCCTGAACACCACCCCGTTGTTATGTCTGGGACTCTCCAGTTACTCATGCATCACAACCACTGTATTGCAGCAGGAATGATCTGCTGACTGATCCCTGCGGTGTTGAGAAAGCATCTGAAGCATCTCAATCTTTCCCTTTGAGAGCCTTTATGACTCATCATGGATGATAATCCAGATCTCGCAGGCCCTAAAACACACACACACAACACACATTAGGGAGCCACCGCCGTGGGTCTAGTAAACAGGGGCTGAACCTGATGAGGAGAGACAGGCACGTACTGCATCATCACTCCTGAGTGCTTATGCACTGACTTCTGGGCTAAACTGGTGAACCCTCCATGGTCCTCAGAAAGACCAGAGCTCGAATCTAATCTGGGCACTAGCCCGATACCTAGGTCAGCCCAGCCAGGGTCTGGCCACTCAGCCTGATACAGATGGATACTCCAGGGCCATACAGGCAGCCTTACCTCAGCTGATACGCATGTGGTCAATGGCAGGCAGGAAGTGAGTGTCTGAGATAATTGAGGCGTTACTTTGTACAGCAGCAGCAAGATTGATGAGGTAAGAGAAGAGGAATCTATAGACCATTAAACCCATTAAACAGACTGTACAATTTTAGCCGTATTATGCTATGACTTTACCATCTCAGACAAAATGTCCACATTGTGGGCAAATTCTTAGGTCTGACATTTTATGTACCACTATGTGCGGTAGTAGTTCTATCAGTGTCAGAAATATTTAGCCTTTATCGTGTAGTGTGGCTGGTTTAAAAGAAGATTTATGGTCAATCCTGCAAGTGGCTGTAGAGAATTTACAGCGAGGATCGGCCTACACAAGTCAAGAGTATTCATACTTCTTGCGCTTTGGGTCACGGAGCAGAGCTGAGTGTGTCATACACATCCACTACATTGGTCTTCACCACTTAAAACACACTACTGGTGTCACGACTTCCGCTGAAGTTGTTCCCTCTCCTTGTTCGGGCGGCGTTCGATGGTCGAAGTCACTGACCTTCCAGCCATCACTGATCTACTTTTCATTTTCCATTGGTTTTGTCTTGTCTTCCATCACACCTGGTTCCAATTCCATCAATTACATGTTGTGTATTTAACCCTCTGTTCCCCCCCCCATGTCCTTGTGGGTAATTGTTTCTTGTTGTGCTTATAACGGTATTCTGGTATTTACCGGGTTTTGTTTGACCCATTTATTGTATTGTTCTGTTGATGGTGGTTTATGAATATTAAATGACACCGTTGTAAATCAGTTTTTGCTCTCCTGCGCCTGACTTCTCTGCGGCCAGTACGCACCTCACTGCAACTGGTAGTGATTCAGAGCTAATCTCTACAGCCAGACAGCTAATTACAAGCAATTGAGCTCAGTCAAGATAGTATGCATTAAAAAGAAGGCAACGTTGTCCCACCTGTATCCCCACTTCAACAGTTCTTTTTTTTTTGCTTCACAAGCTTGTCCCGCAACTGCTCGATTTGGCCACAAGCCTCCGGAGGCTCTGCAATTGCCCCACACATTCCATATTGAGCCTCTGCACCTCATTGCCAGATCAAGAATAAAACACTATTTTACCAGTGACTGACCAATAGGAACATGGCCGAGTATACACACAATAACATGATTCATGTAAATTGTCTAATTAATATAATACACTGAACAAAAATATAAACAGAACATGTATAGTGTTAGTCCCATGTTTCGTGAGTTGAAATAAAATATCCCAGAACATTTCAATAAGCATAAAAGGTCCACTCTAAAATGTGCAGTTTGTCACACAACGCCACAGATGTCTTATGTTTTGAGGGAACGTGCAAAGGGAAGCACAGCTGAGAGCAGCCCAGTGACACGAGCCTACTATACGAGCTAAATAACTTCTATGCTTGCTTCGAGGCAAGCAACACTGAAACATGCATGAGAACATAAGCTATTCCGGACGACTGTGTGATCACGCTCTCCGTAGCAGCTGTGAGTAAGACCTTTAAACAGGTCAACATTCACAAGGCTGCAGGGTCAGACAGACTACCAGGACATGTACTCTGAGCATGCGCTGACCAACTGGCAAGTGTCTTCACAGACATTTTCAACCACTCCCTGTCTGAGTGTGTAATACCAACATGTTTCAAGCAGACCACCATAGTCCCTGTGCCCAAGAACACTAAGGTAACCTGCCGAAATGACCACCGACCTGTAGTACTCACGTCTGTAGCCATGAAATGCTTTGAAAGGCTGGTCATGGCTCACATCAACACCATTATCCAAGAAACCCTAGACCCACTCCAATTTGCATACCGCACCGACAGATCCACAGATGATGCAACCTCTATTGCACTTCACACTGCCCTTTCACACCTGGACACAAGGAACACCTATGTGAGAATGCTATTCATTGACTACAGCTCAGCGTTCAACACCATAGTGCCCTCAAAGATCATTACTAAGCTAAGGACTCTGGGACTAAACACCTCCCTCTGCAACTGGATCCTGGACTTCCTGACGGGACGCCCCCAGGTGGTGAGGGTAGGTAGCAACACATCCGCCACGCTGATCCTTAACACAGGGGCCCCTCAGGGGTGCGTGCTCAGTTCCCTCCTGTACTCCCTGTTCACTCATGACTGCACTGCCAGGCATGACTCCAACACTATCATTAAGTTAGTTGATGACACAACAGTGGTAGGCCTGATCACCAACAACAATGAGACAGCCTATAGGGAGGAGGTCAGAGACCTGACCATGTGGTGCCAGGACAACAACCTCTCCCTCAACGTGATCAAGACAAATGAGATGATTGTGGACTACAGGAAATGGAGGACCGAGTACGCCCCCATTCTCATGGACTGGGCTGTAGTGGAGCAGGTTGAGAGCTTCAAGTTCCTTGGCATCAAAATCACCAACAAACTAATGTGGTCCAAGCACACCAAGACAGTTGTGAAGAGGACACGACAAAACCTATTCCCACTCAGGAGTTTTGGCATGCGTCCTCAGATCCTCAAAAGGTTTTACAGCTGCCCCATCAAGAGCATCCTGACTTGTTGCTGCCTGGTATGGCAACTGCTTCCAAGGCACTACAGAGGGTAATGCGTACTGCCCAGGACATCACCGGGGCCAAGCTTTCTGCCATCCAGGACCTCTATACCAGGTAGTGTCAGAGGAAGGCCCTAAAAACTGTCTAGCCACCCTAGTCATAGACTGTTCTCTCTGCTACTACACGGCAAGCAGTACCGGAGCACCAAAGCTGGGTCCAAGAGGCTTCTAAACAGCTTCTACCCCCAAGCATTAAGACTCCTGAACAGCTAACCAAATGGCTACCCAGACTATTTCCATTGCCCCCCCACGACCCCCTTTCTAATCTCCGTTATTATCTATGCGTAGACACTTTAGTAACTCTACCTACATGTACATATTACCTCAATTACCTCTACACCGAAGCCCCTGCACATTGACTCAGTACTGATACCTCCTGTATATAGCCCCGCTATTGTTATTTACTGCTCCTCTTTAATTATTTGCTATCTTATCGCTTACTTTTTTTTAGGTATTTTCTTATAACTGCATTGTTGGTTAAGGGCTTGTAAGTAAACATTTCACTGTAAGGTCTACACCTGTTGTATTCGGAGCATGTGACAAATACAATTTGATTTGGATTTGAGATCCTGAGGCCCATTGACACACCATTCACCTGCCGCCATCAACTCATGTTTCAGATCTGTTATCCAAGATGGCGTAGCAGTTGGACGTGTGTTTGTCTTGTCCCGTCTTGTCCCATGTAAATAGTCGGTCTCATCTTTTTTTCGTATATATTTTTTATATTTTAATCCCACTTTCCACCTACAATCTAAATATACAGTCCCGCAACCCTCCCCACCCAATGAAGTACAGATCTGCTATTTTTATACATTACTGGAACCTCCATCAGAAGCTAGCCAGCTAACTAGCTACTAGCTAGTAGTCACTATTAGCCAAGGCTAGCAGTCTTCACCTTTAGCTAGGTCACCAGCCAGCTTTAGCTTGGCCAATACATGCCAGTCTGCACAGTATGATATCGGACTGCTTTTCTCCACCACATCACTGGACTCCTACCGCAAGTCCTTGGCCATTACGCCGGATCATCGCAGCTAACTAGCTGCAATTGAGTGGCTACCCCTGGCTATGCCTCTGTCCCGAAGCAAGCACCAGTTAGCCTTTAGCTAGCCTCGAGCTAGGCCCATCTCCCGGCTAGCCGAAGAGGTAGACCAGCTAATACATGGGCTACAACACCTCTTTTGCCAATTGGCCTAGATCCTTTATTGCCGATACGGAGCCCTGCCAATCAATCATGACTGGTCTGCCGACATAATCATCTGATGTGGTTTAAACAGGCGTTTCCATTGCGTTGTCACCGAAGACCTATCTGCTAGCCCTGGCCTACTAGCTTTCTGAATGCCGTGCCTCCCACTCACCAACATAGTAGCGACTACCGAATGGCTCCCAGACTCACCTATTGCTACTCATTGGACCCCACACACGGGGAGACCTCACCTGGCTTAGCTGGTGTCTCCAGAGATGCAAGCTCTCCCATCGTCACTCAATGCCTAGGTTTACCCCCACTGTACTCACATCCTACCATACCCCTCAACAGGGGGAGACACTCTAGATCCAAACTGTTACAGACCTATATCCATCCTGCCCTGCATTTCTAAAGTCTTTGAAAGCCAAGTTAGCAAACAGATCACCGACCACCGAATCCCACCGTATCCCACCGTACCTTCTCCACTGTGCAATCTGATTTCCGAGCTGGCCATGGGTGCACCTTAGCCACGCTCAAGGTCCTAAATGATATCATAACCGCTGTAGATAAAAGACAGTACTGTGCAGCCGTTTTCTTCGAACTGGCCAAGGCTTTCGACTCTGTCAATCACTGCATTCTTATTGGCAGACTCAATAGCCTTGGTTTCTCAAATGACTGCCTAGCCTGGTTCATCAACTACTTCTCAGATAGAGTTCAGTGTGTCAAATCGGAGGGCCTGTTGTCTGGACCTCTGGCAGTCTCTATGGGGGTGCCACAGGGTTAAATTCGGGCCTACTCTTAAATTCGGGTCTACTCTTTTCTCAGTATACATCAATGATATTGCTCTTGCTGCTGGTGATTCTCTGATCCACCTGTATCCAGACTACACCATTCTGTATACATCTGGCCCTTCCTTGGACACTGTGTTAACAAACTTCCAAAGGAGCTTCAATGCCATACAACACTCCTTCCGTGGCCTCCAATTGCTCTTAAAAGCAAGTTAAACTAAACTTTAACCGATTGCTGTCCACACCTGCCCGCCTGCCTAGAATCACTACTCTGGACGGTTCTGACTTGTGGACAACTACAAATACACTAAGTGTCTGGTTAGACTGTAAACTCTCCTTCCAGACTCACATTAAGCATCTCGAATCCAAAATTAAATCTAGAATCGGCTTCCAATTTCGCAACAAATCCTCCTTCACTCATGCTACCAAACATACCCTCGTAAAACTGACTATCCTACCGATCCTTGACTTTGGCGATGTCATTTACAAAATAGCCTCCAACACTCTACTCAGCAAATTCGATGTAGTCTATCACAATACCATCTGTTTTGTCACCAAAGCCCAATATATTACCCACCACTGCGACCTGTATGCTCTCGTTGGCTGGCCCTCGCTACATATTTGTCGCCAAGCCCACTGGCTCCAGGTCAACTATAAGTCTTTGCTAGGTGTAGCCTTGCCTTATCTCAGCTCACTGGTCTCCATAGCAACACCCACCCATAACACGCGCTTCAGCAGGTATATTTCACTGGCGATCCCCAAAGCCAACACCTCCTTTGGCCGCCTTGCAAAAATCACTGAAGCTGAAGACTTATATCTCCCTCACTAACTTCAAGCATCAACTGTCAGATCAGCTTACCTATCACTACTGTACCTGTACACAGCCCATCTGTAAATAGCACACCCAACTACCTCATCCTCATATTGTTATTTAAAAAAATATATTTTGCACCCCAGTATCTCTACTTGCACATCATCATCTGCACATCCATCATTCCAGTGTTAAAGCTAAATTGTAATTATTTCGCCACTATGGCTTATCTATTGCCTTACCTCCCTAACCTTGCTATATTTGCACACACTGTACATATATTTTTCTATTGTATTTGGACTGTGCATTTGTTTATCTCATGTTTAACTCTGTCTTGTTTTTGTCGCAGTGCTTTGCTTTGTCTTGGCCAGGTCGCAGTTGTAAATGACAACTTGTTCTCAACTGGCCTACCTGCTTAGCCGCATGTTGCATTTCCTGGAAGCTGAAAATGTCCCCAGTTCTTCCATGGACTGCATACTCACCAGACATGTCACCTATTTAGCATGTTTGGGATGCTCTGGATTGATGTGTACTACCAAGTGTTCCAGTTCCCACCAATATCCAGCAACCTCGCACAGTGGGAAAACATTCCACAGGCCACAATAAACAGCCTGATCAACTCTATGGGAAGGAGATCGTGCTGCATGAGGCAATTGATTGTCACACCAGATACTGACTGGTTTTCTGATCCATGCCCCTACCTGCATATCTGTATTCCCAGTCATGTAAAATCCATTGATTAGGGCCTAAGTAATTCATTTAAATGTACTGATTTCCTTGTATGAACTGTAACTCAATAAAATATTTGAAGTTGTTGCAGGTTTGCGTTTATATTTTATTCCAGTATAGTTCGATTTAAACGTGTACATGCTTTGCAAGAACGATTTTCATAATAATCTTGTTTACATGACACATTGAAATCAGGCTACCTGATGGGAGAAATGCACAAAATAGCCAGTCAAAATAAATGTTATACTACAGCAACCATGTTATTTTGGGGAAGCTTATTTGATTCTGAATTCAGACGTGTAAAGTTTTTATTTGAAAACAATTTCTGAAGTGCATACTTTCAACTTTCAACTTTCAGAACTCACTTGACTTGCACATAAGCATAGAGGGAGTTTTGCGCTGCTGGTGCTGGCACCTACGCAGATGAAATACTCCGCTGCAGTTGACGGGTTGACGTAGCCTCGCAAGCAGAATGTGACGGGGGAAATGAAGCATATAGTGCAATCTGGCCAGATGTTTATTTTGTAACATCGCACAGTGCGAGGTGATAATCGTGAAAAAGACTGAATCCAACATACAGCCTGCAAAGGACTTTACTTCATCTGGGTCTTGTCTAGGACCAACACACACAGAAATCATGAAAACATCTCTTTGAAATGGGGTCCTTTGTTCCTGCTCGATGATTCTTTAAATAGCCAGTGATAACCATCTTCTTTTGGAAAACAATGTCACCTTTACATGTTGCAGTTTTACTGATACAGTCATACTGTGGTGGCTAATCTATCTTGAATCTCTCTCACACCCTCTTGGAGCCTATGCTTCCTTCTTCTTCCTTCTTTAACAATTACCTGTGCGTTGGTTGCTGGCATGGAATCAAGGAATGTTCAGAATGCACCTGAGAATGTCAACAATCAAAGTATTTAGAAGACATAAAAACCAACACAATGGCTGCTTTTTACAAGAGATGCTTTTGTTGTGTGCTGTGCTCTTGCCCGGTGGTAGAGTGTGGGCATGTCTTCTCAGTTTCCCAGATAAAAAAAAACATCAGAGAAAAAGACTTTTGCAGAGGACTGGAAAACTCAAGATGGTATCACAGCCTTTACATCGTCTCAGTAACCATCAGAGAATCAGAGACAGTGTGTGGCATGGCACTCACTCTCTTCCCCTGGTCGCGATCAAATGATAACCACAACAAACTCTGGACTCTTGTCCACACCCAAAGGGAAACCATTCCAGTCAGCCTGCCAGACAGCCCCACTCCCTGTGTGCTTTGATTCCATGTCCTGTTCGGTAATGTCTCACAATGCCTAGTCAATGAATTTGGAAAATCAAACTCTATGTATACTCTCCCTGTGGAGCTATCTACCATCAGATAAAGATCACAAGTAAATGTTCCTCTGTCATTATTCATCTTTCAGATACAGAGGATTAGTTTTTCCCTCTATCTTTCCTCCTAGCAGAAGGCAGTCATGTGTTTGAAGAGCACTGTTGGCTTTTACCTACTGTCGCCGGAGAAAGAGAGACTCAAAAAAACTCAAACCAACTCAAGGAGCTGCGGTTTGTACAGTATAATATTGGTATTTGAGTAATCATGGCACCCAGGATCAAATCTCCTGCTATTAACATCTGTTATGAGAGTCTAGCATATGAGGGCATAAGATTTATTTTATCAGCCAATACCTCATTCATAACTGACTGCATGCCATAGGCTGTGCTGAAGGACCAATAGGACTTCACCATAAGGTCATCCATACACCAGCTATCAGCAGAACAACACCACAGCTCTCCTCTCCACATCAGATCAGTGCTGTGTTGTTGATACTGTCTGTTGGCTGGAATTATCTTGGGACATAGACATGTTTTGAAAATCATGGTTGTATATTCCAATCGTTCCCTGCCATAAAAAAGGACAAGTAGACAAGTAAACAACGAGTGAAGTGCAAAGGAATGGTGACTCCCCTGTCTCTCGGTCTGACTCACTGAACCTATTTTGCTCTCACAGGGCAAATGATGAACCCTGACGCCCTATTATGCACTCTCTTTCTCTCGCTCCTTCGCTAATATTATAATAATAATAACAACATATATGCTATTTAGCAGATGCTTTTATCCAAAGCGACTTACAGTCATGTGTGCATACTTTTTACGTATCTCTCGGTCTGTCTCTTTCTCTCTCTTTCTCATTCTCCACCCAATGTGAGAAAATTGTCCAGCTCAGAATGTCCCTGCCTTTGTATGTGTATGACTACAGAACCACATACAACATCCCAACTCTCTCTACCGTTTACATTTTTATCTCACCAGACATTCCTACTTACTGATAGGCCTAGTGTATTTTTCCCCCTTCTTTTGATGGGAGTTTTGGTGCATCTTGACTGGCCTGACTCAGTCCCAACTTTCAAAGTTGTGTTGTGTTTTGGAGAGGGGTGAGGATGAAAGTTGTGTTGTGTTTTGGAGAGGGGTGAGGATGAAAGTTATGTTGTGTTTAGGAGAGGGGTGATGAAAGTTGTGTTGTGTTTTGGAAATCAGTCAGGATGAACGTAAGGTTGTGTTGTGTTTTTGGAGAGGAGTGATGATGAAAGTTAGATTGTGTTGTGTTGTGGGGTGAGGCTTAAAGTAAGGTTGTGTTTTGGAGAGGGGTGAGGATGACAGTAAGGTTGTGTTGTGTTTTGTAGAGGGGTGAGGGTGAAAGTAAGGTTGTGTTGTGTTTTGGAGAGGGGTGAGGGTGAAAGTAAGGTTGTGTTGTGTTTTGGAGAGGGGTGAAGGTGAAAGTAAGGTTGTGTTGTGTTTTGGAGAAGGGTGAGGGTGAAAGTAAGGTTGTGTTGTGTTTTGGAGAGTGGTGAGGATGAAAGTAAGGTTGTGTTTTGGAGAGCAGTGAGGATGAAAGTTAGGTTGTGTTTTGGAGAGCAGTGAGGATGAAAGTAAGGTTGTGTTTTGGAGAGGGGTGAGGATGAAAGTTAGGTTGTGTTTTGGAGAGTGGTGAGGATGAAAGTTAGGTTGTGTTTTGGAGAGCTGTGAGGATGAAAGTTAGGTTGTGTTTTGGAGAGGGGTGAGGATGAAAGTAAGGTTGTGTTTTGGAGAGGGGTGAGGATGAAAGTAAGGTTGTGTTTTGGAGAGTGGTGAGGATGAAAGTTATTTGTGTTTTGGAGAGGGGTGAAGATGAAAGTTAGGTTGTGTTTTGGAGAGGGGTGAGGATGAAAGTTAGGTTGTGTTTTGGAGAGGGGTGAGGATGAAAGTAAGGTTGTGTTTTGGAGAGTGGTGAGGATGAAAGTTAGGTTGTGTTTTGTGTTTTGGAGATGGGTGAGGGTGAAAGTTAGGTTGTGTTTTGGAGAGTGGTGAGGATGAAAGTTATTTTGTGTTTTGGAGAGGGGTGAAGGTGAAAGTTAGGTTGTGTTTTGGAGAGTGGTGAGGATGAAAGTTAGGTTTGTGTTTTGGAGAGGGGTGAGGGTGAAAGTTAGGTTGTGTTTTGGAGAGTGGTGAGGGTGAAAGTAAGGTTGTGTTGTGTTTTGGAGATGGGTGAGGGTGAAAGTAAGGTTGTGTTTTGGAGAGTGGTGAGGATGAAAGTTAGGTTGTGTTTTGGAGAGGGGTGAGGATGAAAGTTAGGTTGTGTTTTGGAGAGGGGTGAGAGAAAAAGTTAGGTTGTGTTTTGGAGAGGGGTGAGGATGAAAGTTAGGTTGTGTTTTTTTGGAGAGTGGTGAGGATGAAAGTTAGGTTGTGTTTTGGAGAGGGGTGAGGATGAAAGTTAGGTTGTGTTTTGGAGAGGGGTGAGGATGAAAGTTAGGTTGTGTTTTGGAGAGGGGTGAGGATGAAAGTTAGGTTGTGTTTTGGAGAGTGGTGAGGATGAAAGTTAGGTTGTGTTTTGGAGAGCTGTGAGGATGAAAGTTAGGTTGTGTTTTGGAGAGGGGTGAGGATGAAAGTAAGGTTGTGTTTTGGAGAGGGGTGAGGATGAAAGTAAGGTTGTGTTTTGGAGAGTGGTGAGGATGAAAGTTATTTTGTGTTTTGGAGAGGGGTGAAGGTGAAAGTTAGGTTGTGTTTTGGAGAGTGGTGAGGGTGAAAGTAAGGTTGTGTTGTGTTTTAGAGAGGGGTGAGGATGAAAGTAAGGTTGTGTTTTGGAGAGTGGTGAGGATGAAAGTTATTTTGTGTTTTGGAGAGGGGTGAGGGTGAAAGTTAGGTTGTGTTTTGGAGAGTGGTGAGGGTGAAAGTAAGGTTGTGTTGTGTTTTGGAGATGGGTGAGGGTGAAAGTAAGGTTGTGGTGTGTTTTGGAGAGTGGTGAGGATGAAAGTTAGGTTGTGTTTTGGAGAGGGGTGAGGATGAAAGTTAGGTTGTGTTTTGGAGAGGGGTGAGGATGAAAGTTAGGTTGTGTTTTGGAGAGGGGTGAGGATGAAAGTTAGGTTGTGTTTTGGAGAGTGGTGAGGATGAAAGTTAGGTTGTGTTTTGGAGAGGGGTGAGGGTGAAAGTTAGGTTGTGTTTTGGAGAGGGGTGAGGATGAAAGTTAGGTTGTGTTTTGGAGAGGGGTGAGGATGAAAGTTAGGTTGTGTTTTGGAGAGTGGTGAGGATGAAAGTTAGGTTGTGTTTTGGAGAGGGGTGAGGATGAAAGTTAGGTTGTGTTGTGGAGATGGGTGAGGATGAAAAGCGCCACAAGGACAGAACAATGGAGCACCTGCACAATAATGAGCACTCAGACTGTACACACATGCAGATGGTTTGGCTGAGGAATCTCTCAACACACACACACACACACACACACACACACACACACACACACACACACACACACACACACACACACACACACACACACACACACACACACACACACACACACACACACACACACACACACGCACACACAGCTGGCTCTCTTTAAAGTGGCCAGAGATTATCCTCCACCACAACTTACCTTACATCTGCCTGGATGGAATTCCCCCTCTCACACCCACCCACACCAACACTTCATTCTTCCCCTTTGTCGTATACTGGTATCTTCACAAAGGGAGAAACTGTATTTGTCTTTAGGCAGCCGGGCCATTCATTGGCGCTAGAGAGAGAGACAGGGCCTGAGCATGTTCATTCACACGTGTTGTCCGTGTCACAAGTCACCAGTGATGCAAATCAGCATTCGACGGCCATCCACATCTGAGGATGTCGGGAGAGGATGCGGAAACCGGCCACGAGGGGGAACAGGGCTGTTAACTTCATGTAGGTTTCATTTGCTAGGGTGTTGTTTAATGGGGATGGCTGATCGGCATAAGCATCTGCCTTTAGTTTCTAAAGGTTGCATGTTTGAATACAGCAAAGTCGTTTTTATATATATTTTTTGAGCCTATTCCAAACCTTAACCCTTAAATTAACCATTCGGAGTTAATGCCTAAACTTAACCTTAAACACTTAGAAATTTGATGTTTGGAACAACTTAGAAATTTGACGTTTGAGAAAATGAATGAACGTCTAATTCTGACGTTGAGGCTGTGAGAGCTTGTTGCACTTCCAGCTATCAGCTTTCTATCACATGCACCGCCTCACTTGAATGTCGTACAGAAACTATGTTCAGTTCAAGAGTGAACAAAAGACAGACTGTTTACTTCCTGCATCTACTTTTAACTGCCAGCGAATGAGCGAGTCACCAAGAAGGATTTTCACTTTTAAATTTACCCTGGCTGCTAAACAGGTCTCAGGCTAACAACAGCAAGATATCCAGACACGTGGATCAAATTGAAGGAGTGATGGGTGCCAGAGGGGTGACGGGAAGATAGGGCCGAGGGGTGAGGGAGAGTGGAGCGGCTCCCGGGCTCCACGGGGGCTCAGAGTCACAGTGAAGGAATCAGTCCTCCCTGTCTAACCCTAACCCCCTGTCTAACCCTAACCCCCTGTCTAACCCTAACCCTGTCTAACCCTAACCCCCTGTCTAACCCTAACCCCCTGTCTAACCCTAACCCCCTGTCTAACCCTAACCCTGTCTAACCCTAACCCCCTGTCTAACCCTAACCCTGTCTAACCCTAACCCCCTGTCTAACCCTAACCCCCTGTCTAACCCTAACCCTGTCTAACCCTAACCCCCTGTCTAACCCTAACCCCCTGTCTAACCCTAACCCCCTGTCTAACCCTAACCCTGTCTAACCCTAACCCCTGTCTAACCCTAACCCTGTCTAACCCTAACCCCTGTCTAACCCTAACCCCCTGTCTAACCCTAACCCTGTCTAACCCTAACCCAGTGTCTAACCCTAACCCCCTGTCTAACCCTAACCCTGTCTAACCCTAACCCCTGTCTAACCCTAACCCCCTGTCTAACCTTAACCCCCTGTCTAACCCTAACCTCCTGTCTAACCCTAACCCCCTGTCTAACCCTAACCCTGTCTAACCCTAACCCCCTGTCTAACCCTAACCCCCTGTCTAACCCTAACCCTGTCTAACCCTAACCCCCTGTCTAACCCTAACCCTGTCTAACCCTAACCCTGTCTAACCCTAACCCCCTGTCTAACCCTAACCCTGTCTAACCCTAACCCCCTGTCTTACCCTAACCCCCTGTCTAACCCTAACCGTCTAACCCTAACCCCTGTCTAACCCTAACCCCCTGTCTGACCCTAACCCTGTGTCTAACCCTAACCCTGTCTAACCCTAACCCCCTGTCTAAACCTAACCCTGTCTGACCCTAACCCCTGTCTAACCCTAACCCCTGTCTAACCCTAACCCCCTGTCTGACCCTAACCCCTGTCTAACCCTAACCCCTGTCTAACCCTAACCCCTGTCTAACCCTAACCCCTGTCTAACCCTAACCCCTGTCTAACCCTAACCCCCTGTCTAACCCTAACCCCCTGTCTAACCCTAATTCCCCATCTAACCCTAATTCCCCATCTAACCCTAACCCCTGTCTAACCCTAACCCCCTGTCTAACCCTAACCCCCTGTCTAACCCTAATTCCCCATCTAACCCTAATTCCCCATCTAACCCTAAATCCCCGTCTAACCCTAATTCCCCGTCTAACCCTAATTCCCCATCTAACCCTAATTCCCCATCTAACCCTAATTCCCCATCTAACCCTAATTCCCCGTCTAACCCTAACCCCTGTCTAACCCTAACCCCCTGTCTAACCCTAACCCCCTGTCTAACCCTAACCCCCTGTCTAACCCTAACCCCCTGTCTAACCTTAACCCCCTGTCTAACCCTAATTCCCCATCTAACCCTAATTCCCCATCTAACCCTAATTCCCCGTCTAACCCTAATTCCCCATCTAACCCTAATTCCCCATCTAACCCTAATTCCCCATCTAACCCTAAATCCCTGTCTAACCCTAAATCCCTGTCTAACCCTAATTCCCCATCTAACCCTAATTCCCCATCTAACCCTAATTCCCCATCTAACCCTAACTCCCCGTCTAACCATAAATCCCTGTCTAACCCTAATTCCCCATCTAACCCTAATTCCCCATCTAACCCTAATTCCCCATCTAACCCTAAATCCCTGTCTAACCCTAAATCCCTGTCTAACCCTAATTCCCCATCTAACCCTAATTCCCCATCTAACCCTAATTCCCCATCTAACCATAATTCCCCATCTAACCCTAATTCCCCATCTAACCCTAATTCCCCATCTAACCCTAAATCCCTGTCTAACCCTAATTCCCCATCTAACCCTAATTCCCCATCTAACCCTAAATCCCTGTCTAACCCTAAATCCCTGTCTAACCCTAATTCCCCATCTAACCCTAATTCCCCATCTAACCCTAATTCCCCATCTAACCCTAATTCCCCATCTAATCCTAATTCCCCATCTAACCCTAATTCCCCATCTAACCCTAATTCCCCATCTAACCCTAATTCCCTGTCTAACCCTAATTCCCCATCTAACCCTAATTCCCCATCTAACCCTAATTCCCCATCTAACCCTAATTCCCTGTCTAACCCTAACCCAATGTCTATGTGGCATATTGGACTATCAGCTCTTTCACAGCCATGGCCATTGCTGTGGTCGAGGGGCTCCTGTGGAGGGTGGAGGTGATCCCTGAGCTGGCTGGCGCTGAGCTAGGCTAGCCACTGAACGACACACAAACGAAGGCTTTGTGGCCCTGAGTGTACCTCAGTGGTCTGGGAGTCAGGAGGTCAAGATGGAGGAAGGAGGGGGTGAGAGTTTAAGAGCGAGGGGGGGGGGGTGAGGGGGAGTGGGGGATGGTTAGTGACAAGGCTCTAGTTGTTTTCCTACAGAGGGAAGAACCTTGACGTTATTGATTCACTGTGTCAACTCCCCCTTCAAGAAAATAACATTCCTGATGATACACTACATGACCAAAAGTATGTGGACACCTGCTCGTTGAACATCTTATTCCAAAATCCTGGGCATTAATATGGAGTTAGTCCCCCCTTTGCTGCCACTCTTCTGGAAGGCTTTCCACTAGATGTTGGAACATACCCGGACTTGCTTCCATTCAGCCACAAGAGCATTAGTGAGGTCGGGCACTGATGTTGGGCGATTAGGCCTGGCTTGCAGTCGGTATTCCAATTCATCCCAAAGGTGTTCAATGGAGTTGAGGTCAGGGCTCTGTGCAGGCCAGTCAGGTTCTTCCACACCGATCTCGAAAAACCATTTCTGTATGGACCTCGCTTTGTGCACGGGGGCATTGTCATGCTGAAACAGGAAAGGGCCTTCCCCAAACTGATGCCACAAAGTTCTGTAGTGTTAACATTTCCCTTCACTGAAACTAAGGGGCCCGAACCATGAAAAACCTCCCCAGACCATTATTCCTCCTCTACCAAACATTACAGTTGCCACTATGCATTGGGGCAGGTAGCCTTCTCCTGGCATCTGCCAAATCCAGATTCATCCGTTGGTCTGCCAGATCCTGAAGTATGATTCATCACTACAGAGAACGGGTTTCCGCTGTTCCAGAGTCCAATGGCAGCGAGTTTTACACCACTCCAGCTGACTCTTGGCATTGTGATCTTAGGCTTGTGTGGGGCAGCTCGGCCATGGAAATCCATTTCATGAAGCTTTCATGAATTCGGTAGTGAGTGTTGCAACCGAGGACAGACTATTTTTATATGCTACGCGCTTCAGCACTTGGTGGTCCCATTCTGTGAGCTTGTGTATTCTACCACTTCGTGGCTGAGCCGTTGTTGCTCCTAGACATTTGCACTTCACAATAACAGCACTTACAGTTGACCGGGGCAGCTTTCGCAGGGCAGAACTTTGACGAACTGACCTGTTGGAAAGGTGGCATCCTCTGACGGTGCTATGTTGAAAGTCACTGAGCTCTTTAGTAAGGCCATTCCTATGCCAATGTTTGGCTATGGAGATTGCATTGCTGTTTGCTCGATTTATTACAACTGTCAGCAACGGGTGTGGCTGAAATAGCCGAATCTACTAATTCGAAGGGGTGTCCCCATACTTTTGTATATGTAGTGTATCATGGTACTGCTGACCTGGCAAGGTGGTTCGTTCACTGTCTACACCTGTAGGTCTCAGGAGGTCAGCAACTGTGGCGTACTGACCTGGAGTGCAGTGTATACATTGTTTTTTGTTTCCTCCATTAACATGGTTGAAGAAGGGGATGTTAGAAGGGAGCGCTGGCAGCGCAGCCAGTAAGATGGATTTGATTAATGAACTTTCTGCTCATTAGCCGCTTGCAAATATGCTTTCAAGTCTCTTTTACTCCGCTTTAATCCCCCTGTGAGAGTGTGCTAGTGGCTTTTAGTGCAGGTCGCTCCAAAGGTCACAATGTCACCCTGAGTTGGAAGGTGAGTTAAACCAGGGAAGAATAAGCCTTGAGGTTGATATGAGTTAAACCAGGGAAGAATAAGCTTTGAGGTTGATATGAGTTAAACCAGGGAAGAATAAGCCTTGAGGTTGATATGAGTTAAACCAGGGAAGAATAAGCCTTGAGGTTGATATGAGTTAAACCAGGGAAGAATAAGCCTTGAGGTTGATATGAGTTAAACCAGGGAAGAATAAGCCTTGAGGTTGATATGAGTTAAACCAGGGAAGAATAAGCCTTGAGGTTGATATGAGTTAAACCAGGAAAGAATAAGCCTTGAGGTTGATATGAGTTAATCCAGGGAAGAATAAGCTTTGAGGTTGATATGAGTTAAACCAGGGAAGAATAAGCCTTGAGGTTGATATGAGTTAAACCAGGGAAGAATAAGCCTTGAGGTTGATATGAGTTAAACCAGGGAAGAATAAGCCTTGAGGTTGATATGAGTTAAACCAGGGAAGAATAAGCTTTGAGGTTGATATGAGTTAAACCAGGGAAGAATAAGCCTTGAGGTTGATATGAGTTAAACCAGGGAAGAATAAGCCTTGAGGTTGATATGAGTTAAACCAGGGAAGAATAAGCCTTGAGGTTGATATGAGTTAAACCAGGGAAGAATAAGCCTTGAGGTTGATATGAGTTAAACCAGGGAAGAATAAGCCTTGAGGTTGATATGAGTTAAACCAGGGAAGAATAAGCCTTGAGGTTGATATGAGTTAATCCAGGGAAGAATAAGCCTTGAGGTTGATATGAGTTAAACCAGGGAAGAATAAGCCTTGAGGTTGATATGAGTTAAACCAGGGAAGAATAAGCCTTGAGGTTGATCCTAAGGCCCTGAAGCCGAAATCAAACAAATGTGCGTGAACGAGTGTGTTCACACTGGAATTGCACTGTAGTGAACGAGATTAAACAGACGGGCCGCTAGCGTCAAGAGCATCAACGGCGTCATGAGCTTCAAATTAGAAAGCAAGTCTATTTTCTCGCCTGTTTACTAAGCAATGCTGGTAAAGTGAGTGGATAAATTGCCAGAATATAGATTCTTGGTGCATTGTTACGTCTGGATTTGTAATATGTATAGTTAAAAAGTATATATTTAGTGTTGATAAGTTTAGCTGCCAGTGCCAATAATACATGTTTGAAAACAATAACTTTATGCCTACCTTTGTTGATTTCAAACACAGGCATGTAGCTAAGGCAGGCTACGGCTAAGAAACTTGAGGAACTCCATTCAAGAGAGAATACTTTTATGTAGAAAGAATGAGACTAGTTACATTTGTTATAAACTGCTAGGGTGTATTAGCTACAACTCTCCTCAAGTTTGTGAGCCAACATAACAGGAGGCAGGTATGGTGGCTCCTGTAGGACATATAAGGTGAGTCAAAAGGAACACACAATAATAATTCATATGGGCTACATAGTGAACATAACAAATACAACTGTTTGTTATGGATTCTCATGAGAATTAAGTTTGCATACGCTGCGCAGTGTATGTGAATTGACGCTCTCTACTCTCTCATGCAAATTTTGACACCTGTGTGGTTTCGGCTTAAGACTGTTTGTTCATGTCTGTGTTCTTAAGAAGAAACTAACAGTTTATTTAAAGGGTATCTAAAGTACATATGTCCATCACACAGCTACACAGCTAACAAGCCCAAATATTACAGTAGGCCTAAGAAGAATCAGTTGTGAGAAGATCAGCATTGCTCTATATAGTTATCCTGAGATCAAACACGTTGGTGTATTTTCACTGAAGATTATCTGTTGAATATTTGACAGAAAGCCAACGCTGATAAAGTATGTTTCTAACAGGCAGGCAACTTGACCAACATAAAACTTGAATAACATAAAATGCTTTTTACATGACTTCATCAACAACAAAATGAATGCTCTGATCTCTACACAGCTGGGGAATGGTATGCCTCCTATTCCAGCCTATTCCAGGCAATGGATAGTCATTCATTTATTGGTGAAAAATGTTGTCAGAGTCATTCTGAAGAATCATGTTTTTTCCCTCGACAATGAGCTTGTCAACAAGGCATCTGTCATGAGCACTGCAGGGTTGTGTTGTTGGAGTTGGCAGGGATAATATTTTTTTAGCTGATTGTGGAAGGTATGAGGTGTGTGTGTGTGTGTGTGTGTGTGTGTGTGTGTGTGTGTGTGTGTGTGTGTGTGTGTGTGTGTGTGTGTGTGTGTGTGTGTGTGTGTGTGTGTGTGTGTGTGTGTGTGCAGTTCTACATGACCTGGAGCGCTCCACTGGTGTCATTAACATTCCTGTTGTGGCGGCTCCGCTAATATTGAGGTGCCTGACAAGACAGCTAACAGCTATAGCTCTTTCCCTGCAGCTTGCTGCTGTACAGAAACACATTCACTAAGTATTCAATCAATCATGGCGTTCTGTGAGCTTGTGTGGCCTACCACTTCGCGGCTGAGCTGTTGTTGCTCCAAAACTTTTTCACTTCACAATAACAGCACTTAGAGTTGACCAGGGCAGCTCTAGCAGGGCCTACATTTGATGAACTGATTTGTTGGAAAGGTTGCATCCTATGACGGTGCCACGTTGAAAGTCACTGAACCCTTCAGTACAGGCCATTCTACGGCCAATGTTTGTCTGTGGAGATGGCATGGCTGTGTGCTCGATTATATACACCTATCAGCAACGGGTGTGGCTGAAATAGCCAAATCCACTCATTTGAAAGGGTGTCCACACACTGTAGTGCCATGTAGTGTATTTCAACTGTCCCTTAATGTGGCACAGGAGTGACAGATCTGTTACTCATCACATTCACATTGATTCTCCTTTTCTCTCTCCCTCTCTCTTTCGTGCTGACTCATTCAGTTCAAGCAAAGTGTTAAATTGAACCATCCCTCCCTCCCAGTCCCAAACATGTTATTCACCCTACAGGCTGGCGTCAGGTGTAGATATCTATCTCATCCACTTGGCACATCCACATGGACACATTTCAAGCAATGTCTTTGCGAACGTGTGGTTTGTGCTTGTGTATGTGTTGCTTGTGTTTCAAGAAGATCGTTGCATTACGGAAACACTCGACGGGTTAGTAGGTGTGCAGGCCCATTCTGTTTGCACATGGTATTTAGAGATAAAGGATCTTAATTTGATCAACCTGTTGCACGATCCTGCAATGCAATACATTTAAAACTTGTAGTGTATCTAAAGTTTAAAAAAGCTTCTAAAGTTTGTCAAATCCACTTTGAAATTTCAGACTTGATTTTCCCTGACAGATGTTTTTCAACCACTCCAAAAATGTCCATTAATTAAAATCCACATAATAATTCACATTTACTGTTGCTGCAGAATTATTTTCCTGCTGTAGCAAACTGGCTCAAATTAAGATCCTACATCTGTACACATAGCTACAACTGTCATTCTGGCAACCTTAGCCTGTGGCTCTGATAAACAGCAACAGTCAAGTAAGACTATTTCAGGGGAACCCATTGGCTGTAATGTAATAAGGCCATGTGGCTCCACGCTGCTGCCCCTAGGATCTCTCAAATCTGTACTGTTTCCCAAATGAACCTACCCAACCCACCAGCACAACACTGATCGTGGAGCATCAGGAATTAAGATGATATGTGACAGTCTGTCTCAGCTAGGTACAACTAGTACTGTTCTGACAGACAGTTACATGCGTACCAGTTAGCTTTTTCACCACTTCAGCAAATGATGAGGAATAGTACAGCTAGTAAGCAAGGGGCGCAGTCCTGACACTGACAGTGAGATGTTTTACATTTGGAGCAGTATTGATGCAGATTGCTATTGAAGTGCCTTTGTTTTCTTTCCACATCTAGAAGCTGGTGAATGTTGAGTGCCTGAAAGGACTCACTAAAAGGATTTTGACCACAACACTGGAGAATACAATAATAATGCAGAGTAAGAATTTATTTTAAAGTTACAAAATATTTTAAGGAAACACATTTTATTTTACATAAACTGTACAGATGACATTTACATTACTAAATTATTTCAGAAACAGGAACTAAAAATATATTTTTATTAAATAGAAAAACTGAAAAAATAGAATTAAAGATGAAAAATTAAGCGTTCCACATGTTTATTGTACAAAATAGATAGAGAAAGGAAATTATAGAACTAAGAAATGGAATCATCATAGTGTACCCTGATACATAGATTAGGCCTCTTATGATCAAGCTAAAATAATCTTGGCCTCTTTGGTTCCATTATTACACAGCAAATTCCCCAGAGTTAAATTAACACTGAAAGTGTGGACCCGTATAGACACTGAGCAGTGTTGAATTAACACACTGCTTTGTGTAAAGCTTGATTTGCATATTTCCCAGAGTGAATAGCATTTTGAGTGAATTGTGGAGTTACCACCCATGACTGAATTTGTTAGTGACAGACAAGCTTGTTGCATTCATTCACTTACAGTCCTGTGGTCTTAACCAAGTGAACTCCTAAATTAAAATACCACCATTAAAATATAATTATTTAAAAAATACAATATGTATTTCATGAGGCCTTATTTTGAAGACATAAACAAAAGAATAGTGGGTTGTTGCATGAACCAATGGCAGGGTTGCAGGCATTGGGTCACTTAGTTATTTTCTAAAAAAAATTAAGACCAAGGTTGGTTTATTGACACTTGTTTATTGAGATATGACCCAGCAGGTCAGATCACAAGACATGGAGGCTTGGCTTTTTAGGGGCGTGACTTTCAGCAATGTATTTTTGGCCACCCATGAGAGTAAATGTAATTCCAGTTAATCTATTCTGTTGAATTGTTTTGCATGTTAAGGTTGAACACTAACACTTTGGTAGCTTTAATGAAGCATAAAGAAATGTGATTTCCCCAATAGGATAGTTAACACTTTCTTGCTATATGTAATTGTAATGTTAATATTTTTTGTATTAGAATATGTAATGTACAATACTATTTATAGAAACGTTACATTGCAGTGTACAAACGTACATTATCAACAGGAATTACATTTGATCTCACATGGCCAAAAATAACTTTCTAAAAGCCATGCCCTTAATAAGTCCCGCCTCCTGAAAATAACTGATAGATTACATTAAAAAAGACAGAGCTGTTTGGTCAACCCAGCATGAAGGTGAATAAAAACTGAATTCATGGTTAAATTAACCCATGTTTGGTAATCCAAACAACCCAACATTATTGCCTTATTCATGCAACCTGTCACATTATGCTGGCTTGTATAATGCTGTGTAATTCCGATTGAACTCTAGCCAGAGTGGGGATATCCGACGTTCTGAATTTTTTATCATATGCTACCAGGGTTGGGAAGACTGAAATATGACACTACCTAAAGCATCTAAACTGGAACAACCATTTCAGTAACAGGTGCAACAAATCCAAGTAAAATATTGAATTAGTTTAGAAAATGTATCTCATTTATATTTGAGAAGCATAGGATTAATCAATCAATTAATGTACATGCAAAAACATAGATATTGAAACAAACAATTATTAAAATGAACCTGCAATAGACCATGCTGGGAAATATAATAATGATGAGCATAGTTTTGGTAAAATTCTGGTTATTAACACCAACACTGGGTGTTATTTTAAACCAATAAGTGTTAATTCAACATGTATAGAGTTAATTGTTATGTTTAGAGTGTAGTCCCTGAAAATAAGGCCTTATGAAATACTTCTTGTATTGTGTTAAATAATACAATTTCAATAAAATATTCCCTCAGGATCTCACTTGCTGAAGTCCATAAGACTGAAAATGGATGAATGCAACAAACATGTCTCTGTCAACTAACAAAGACAGTCAGGAGTGGTAATTCTATAATTCACTCAAAAGGCACGGGATTCTGGGAAATTAGGCTTTACACCTATCAGTGTGTTAATTTAACATGGTTCCAGTGCCGATATGGACCAACACAGTCAGTGTTAATTTAACACTCTCAGTGTGGATTTAACACTGGAGAATTTGCTGTGTAGGTAAATTACTTTATTAAACAAAAAATGTCAATTTACTTCTATAAAAATAACTTTTCAATGGCAGATTGTTTATTAACTAATCCCGCGACTTTTCAGTGCAAATGTCATAAAAATCATTCGCTTTGAAAAACGGAAGCGAAAGATCACATTTCAAGTATTTGATAGGAGTTACATTAGCATAGGAGGAGAACGTTCAGTTCAGTCTGGTATGTTCAGTTGTATGGGTGGGCATGGGTGGGTTACTATACATTGCATAGATCATGTGGCACTTATTTATGACAGGACACTCAGTACCACTTTGAAGGCATTTCAATATGCAAGTGCTATTAGGAGTGGGAGTGTGCATTTAAAGAGTTTAGTCTGCAAGTGCTGTACTGCAACATCATGCCCCGTTGGGCCCAAACAAAAAACTCATCACCACTTCAAGGTCCACTTTATCAGAACAAGTAGGGGCAGTGGGGACTCTCTGTTCTCAGGATTAAGTGTATGTTGTGCAGTTTGCACAAAGGTCCATCTTCACCTTTGAACTCAGTGAGCGATTGCTTGCAGCATGGTCACAGACAGACAGACAGACAGACAGACAGACAGACAGACAGACAGACAGACAGACAGACAGACAGACAGACACAAGCAGGAGGAAGGAACATGGTCCAATGTCAACAACAATATGTCAATGTTGTGTCATTACCTCACATGGACAGGAGTGTAGTCCTGGAAAAGCTTTATTCAATAATAAGCGCTTGCTGATACAGTTTATGTTATAATTCCACAGGATCAGACAGTCACAGTGTCTTTATGACATTCTTTATGGAAGTGCTGGTGTTTCTGAATTATATAAGCTGATGAATTGTCATTGTCAGTGCTTTTGTTTTGTCAATGTCCTGGTGTGCTGCTTCCTTAAGCGCTTTTCTTTCCATCTTCATCAGAGAAGAGATGAAGGACCATTATATTTCCACTAGAAATGGCAAACTAGAAAAATGTTATCATTTGGTGATGAACCATTTCCTTCTCTTCCCAAAACTCTGGAACCGTTCTTAAGTTCTTAATATGGAATGGACAGAACCTGCCCTCGCTCAGCCAGATAAATACAACAAACCATAAATACATCTGGTTTGTGTGTACCTGTTGGTGTGCTTCCATATAACTATATATTTATATGTGTGTCATACAAAAAGGTATTTTTGTACAAGACATTTTGACTATCGTCGTTTGATTTAACTTTCAAAGTTTAAGAAGTCCCAGACACTCAGGCACAACCACACTCTTCCACTATCATATTGGGCACGTCTCGTTTTACTATGTTATACTCATCGTCGAAGTACAGCATAGACATGGTACTGAGCTTGGTGGGGATACAACAGGAGTTGACCGAGCCGGGGCTCATGCCCCTCATCCGGTACTGGTTGACCACCGCCGTGTGGAACGATGATGCCGACCCCGGTACCCCCGCCATGTACGCCGGGCAGCTTCCCTCGCAGTAGTTACCGTAGTAACCCGCGGGTGCGATGATCCAGTCGTTCCAGCCAATGAGGCGAAAGTCTATGTAGAACTGTCGTCTGCAGCACAGGCCTCCACTGCTCCCGTCACACTCCAGCCCCCTCTTCCTGATGCGGTGGTTCCCTTCCACCTGTCGTGCCCGGACCACCAGAAAGGGCCTGTGTGAGGGTTCTGCTGGGTCAACTAAGATAGGAACCACGTTGAATGCCTCACAGCCCTCACAACGCACCTCCAGGTCCTGCCGCCGGCCGCCCTTACCAAACAGGGCCCTCACTGCCTCTGACAGAGGGAAGGTGTGCCAGCCGCTGCGCTTTAAGTCCACACGCTTCTCCAGTAGGGTCCACCGACCTCCTCCCCCTGCCCCTGGCCCTGTTCCTCCCCTGGCTCCACCTGAAGCTCCAGTTCCTGCCTCATGGTAGTGGATTTTAACTGTGACTTTTCGTCGAGGCCCTTTCTCGGAGCCGGTGGGCAGCAGCCTGAAGTAGAGCCACAGGTTGGCCTGAGACACATGCAGGTTCTGGTTCCCTTCACTGGAGATGAGGAAGTGGAGGCTGGACTTAGAGGCTTGAGATGAAGCCAGCTCATCTGATCGAGAAGAGAGAGAAATGTGGGTTTAGTGATATATACCGTACCATCAAGGGTCAAGAGAATAAACTGACCATTTCAAAGGGCAAGTTAGAAAAGCTGACAAGATTCACAAAGTAAAACAAGACAGGAGGATGAAATCCACACAGTTTTACAACTTTTGTCTCTGAATTAAAGTTATGTCACACTACATATGAGTGTCATTTGTACGAGGGAAAAAAAGTGGACAAACATTCACAGGGAGTCCCTAGCAGGGAGCCAGAAAGAGAGTACTTTAGTCACTTCTGTCTCTCCTCTCCTCCATCACCACTCTCTTTCTCATACATCACATGCCGTTAGCCTAGTTCCTTATAGTCTGTTCCTCCTGACAGCCCAGTTCTGGGAGCAGGCCCAGTTGGCCTCAGGTCTGATTGTGAACACTATGAGAGTGGAGGAGGGGGGTGGACAAGGCCCGGGCCCCAGGGGGTTAATTGTGTGTGTGTGTGTGTGTGTGTGTGTGTGTGTGTGTGTGTGTGTGTGTGTGTGTGTGTGTGTGTGTGTGTGTGTGTGTGTGTGTGTGTGTGTGTGTGTGTGTGTGTGTGTGTGTGTGTGTGTGGCACTGCTGTGAAACCCCTTGAGCTCCCCGGAGCCTCTGAGACTGACAGCATAAAGACTCCATTGAGGTATTAGGAGACAGCCTCGCTACTGCCTGGCATTGAGCGCGTGGCCCAACTAACCAATAGCATGATGAGGCAAAAATAAAATACATTTGCATGACATTGGCCACTTTCTAAAATGACACAATGAAGAGATTCCAAATGTCTAAGGTATAATGGAGTTTGGAGTCTGCCGTATCCTTTTTGAAGCCTAATTATGTCTTCCAAATGACTGTGAAAACCGAGAGGGTTCTGTCTGGGGTTTAGCCAGGATCGGCTTCAGCTGAGCCCATGTTGAAGCGGCCAAATGTCTTTGTTTACACACTGATTAGCGTGAGTTGGTGTCAACAGCTGACCACCAAAGATGGTCCTTTTAAAGCAATCCTACGTTTACATCGTACTCCAGTAACAGTGATTTTTACATTCATTTCACACAGTCCTGTTCAGACTAGTTCTGCCTCCCGCTACAGTATGTCAGCTGGGAGCCAAAGTAACACACACACACACACACACACACACACACACACACACACACACACACACACACACACACACACACACAAACAAACACATCCCTGTGGCAACAACAAAAGCACAAGGTGCATGCATTTCAACAACATCGACATCGAACCCTCAGGGTGCAGTATCAAGTACGTAAGAAGAACTGTTTTTATGGAAATGCATCAGAAGTGTAGATCTAAAGGCATTGACTCAATAACAGTTTTCCCCTGTTTTAGCTGCTGTCATGGCCCGAGGTAAGGAGTATCTAACCTCGCCTCATTTACTACCATGCCTTGCTGCTTGCCTCAACAGCTCCCAGTGATCAACAGGGGAGCTTCTAGGCCAGGGCGTTTCTCTATCTGTACCCTGAGTGACAGTGTATGTGAGGCAATGAAGTGCTGGGTGGGGAGAGATGGCAGTCTGAATCTCTGACTACAAAGATACTCCAGTCTGAAGCATGGTCATATGATCTTGTAAAAAAAATGAAGTGGTCGAGTGTATCTGTAGCTTCATATCCCATCTTGGGAAAAAAATAACATACATTTTTAATGATCCTCAAGTTAGGGTATCTGAGACTGCCCACTGGCCACAGACGTAAATTCAACATCTATTCCACGTTGGTTCAATTTCATTGAAAAGATGTGGAAACAACATTGATTCAACCAGTTTGTGCCCAGTGGGTGGCCACATTAAAATGGATGCTGAAGTGGATTGAGAATCATCCTTCTAGAAAACTCTTAAACTATTTAGCTTTTCTTTTCTTTTCTTTTCTAAAATACCACAAAAACACATAGCCAGGTGCTTTAACCGTGGTAGGCACTGACTGCAGGCTGTGGGAGGGTGAGGGGGGAAGCGAGGTGAGGAAGGAGGTTAGGGAGGAGACCAGTTAAACCAGGAGGTGTGCTGCCTGACTCGGAGTGTGCCTGGGGTCAATGTGCTCCTGGGCCAGGCATGGTTAGGGCAGGGCAGGTGAAGGGAGGGTGACATCTGGGTGGGCCTCTCTCTCTCTGGTGGAGCAAGCACTGCTGGAGCTACAGCTGCCTCAGCGTGTCCCCACCTGCGCTATCAACACAACAACAAGGCATGCCGACAGGTCGGTAAGCAGGCGAGAAATCAGGCAGACAGGTAGGTAAACAGGCGGGAAATCAGGCAGACAGGTAGGTAAGCAGGTGGGAAATCAGGCAGACAGGTAGGTAAGCAGGTGGGAAATCAGGCAGACTAAAAATCAGGGAGGCAGGGAGGCAGATGCGCCGGCAGTCAGTGTGTGTATATGTGTGTGCATGTGCGCAACATAGCAGGGTGTATGTAGCAGGGTGCTATGCTCATTACTCAAAGTCTGTGTCAACAGAGACCGCACATTGCGGAGCACTGCTGCTTTGACAGGAGCCTCACCTCGCAGTGACACACACACACGGCTCTGACAGGCATCCCTTAGGCTGCTGGAGCACAGCGCTCAGCTCTGCACTCCAGGAATTCCACACAGGGAAATAGGAGAGGGGGAAAGATCACAGCAGGTCAGGGTGAGCTCCATTTGGCCAGCAGTTAGTAAGCTGCTTTGGTGGTAGTGGTGGAGAAATGACACACAGGGAGGGGGTTGGAGGGGGTGCATGGATTGAGTGTGATGTGGAAAATGCCTGGAGCGGCTCCAGACAGAGCATGATTGATGTTTCTTCATGAAAGGCTGTGTCCCAGAGTAAACCCAGAAGCCAGCCCTATAGCCCTGCAAGGATGCATCCTAAATGGCACCCTATTCCCTCTATAGCGCACACGTTTTTGACCAGGGACCATATGGCTCTGGTCAAAAGTAGTGCACTATTAGGGAATAGGGTGCCATTTGGGATACAATCCGGGGACTGGGCCAGAGTTAATGACATCCAATAATGAAGTCTTAATTCCGTTACTTGGACCGGAGTCACAGGGAGTTCAACCGGTCCAAACGGCTATACCAACGACAATCGAGATGCTCACATCTCCCCCTGCCCTCCGCTTCGCTCCCGTGGTTACGGGACACCGAATCCCGCCGCCAAAGTGAGGGCCCGCGGGACCGTGTCATAAGAGACAGGCGGTTGGCACTGTTCTTTACCTGGAACGTTGGCAGTGAGCTCAGTCTCAGCCTCTGCTCCGCTATGCAGTATAAGACTGATTGGTGACTGAGAGCAATAGCTGCCTCCTATCTCCTAGCTGGCTGAAAACAATGCAGTTAAAACTATGTGAATAAGACAGGACAGCGTCCCACACACCTCAACAAAATACTTTGGCCTGATACTTCGCAATCATCCAGTAATGTCCAGCACAGACTCCTCTCAGCCACTATCAGTCATCCAGTAATGTCCAGCACAGACTCCTCTCAGCCCCTATCAGTCATTCAGTACTGCCCAGCACAAAGCCCCTTCCATCCAGTAATGCCCAGCACAGACTTCCCTATCAGTCATCCAGTAATGCCCAGCACAAACTTCCTCTCAGCATCAACATCCAGTAATGTCCAGCACAGACTCCTCTCAGCCCCTATCAGTCATCCAGTAATGTCCAGCACAAACTTCCCTCGGCCCCTATCAGTCATCCAGTAATGCCCAGCACAGACTCCTCTCAGCCCCTATCAGTCATCCAGTAATGTCCAGCACAGACTCCCCCTATCAGTCTCAGTCCCCTATCAGTCATCCAGTAATGCCCAGCACAGACTCCTCTCAGCCCCTATCAGTCATCCAGTAATGCCCAGCACAAACTCCTCTCAGCCCCTATCAGTCATCCAGTAATGCCCAGCACAAACTCCTCTCAGCCCCTATCAGTCATCCAGTAATGCCCAGTCATCAAACTCCAGCACAAACTCCTCAGCCACTATCAGTCATCCAGTAATGTCCAGCACAGACTCCTCTCAGCCCCTATCAGTCATCCAGTAATGTCCAGCACAGACTCCTCTCAGCCCCTATCAGTCAGTCATCCAGTAATGCCCAGCACAGTCACTAATGTCCTCCTCAGCCCCTATCAGTCATCCAGTAATGCCCAGCACAAACTTGTCCAGCACAAACTCCTCAGCCCCTATCAGTCATCCAGTAATGCCCAGCACAAACTCCTCTCAGCCCCTATCAGTCATCCAGTAATGCCCAGCACAGACTCCTCTCAGCCCCTATCAGTCATCCAGTAATGTCCAGCACAAACTTCCCTCAGCCCCTATCAGTCATCCAGTAATGCCCAGCACAAACTTCCCTCGGCCCCTATCAGTCATCCAGTAATGCCCAGCACAAACTTCCCTCGCCCCTATCAGTCATCCAGTAATGCCCAGCACAAACTTCCCTCGGCCCCTATCAGTCATCCAGTAATGCCCAGCACAAACTTCCCTCGGCCCCTATCAGTCATCCAGTAATGCCCAGCACAGACTCCTCTCAGCCCCTATCAGTCATCCAGTAATGTCCAGCACAAACTCCTCTCAGCCCCTATCAGTCATCCAGTAATGCCCAGCACAGACTCCTCTCAGCCCCTATCAGTCATCCAGTAATGCCCAGCACAAACTCCTCTCAGCCCCTATCAGTCATCCAGTAATGCCCAGCACAAACTTCCCTCGGCCCCTATCAGTCATCCAGTAATGCCCAGCCCCTATCAGTCATCCAGTAATGTCCAGCACAAACTCCTCTCAGCCCCTATCAGTCATCCAGTAATGTCCAGCACAGACTCCTCTCAGCCCCTATCAGTCATCCAGTAATGTCCAGCACAAACTTCCCTCAGCCCCTATCAGTCATCCAGTAATGCCCATCAGTCATCCAGTAATGTCCAGCACAAACTATCAGTCATCCAGTAATGTCTCCTCTCAGCCCCTATCAGTCATCCAGTAATGTCCAGCACAAACTTCGCTCGGCCCCTATCAGTCATCCAGTAATGTCCAGCACAAACTTCCCTCAGCCCCTATCAGTCATCCAGTAATGCCCAGCACAAACTTCCCTCGGCCCCTATCAGTCATCCAGTAATGCCCAGCACAAACTTCCCTCAGCCCCTATCAGTCATCCAGTAATGCCCAGCACAGACTCCTCTCAGCTCCTATCAGTCATCCAGTAATGCCCAGCACAAACTTCCCTCGGCCCCTAGCAGCACACATTGATCTTTGACTGTGACATCACCAGGCCTGTGCCTGGGCCTGGTCTAGCTGCCTCTCTCCAGGTCGCTCTAGGGGCCTTGTCCCTCTCTCCATGCCCTGGCTGGCAGCCTGGACTCTGGGCTCTGGGGGTGAGTGCCAGCTGGCTTGAAGGCAGAGGGGGTCTACAGAACAGGGAGCAAAGCCAGTTCCATGGCACAATGCTGCACAAAGGCTCAAAGGTGTCGTGAATAATGGCAAAAGCAAAGAGGCCTGGTTGGTGAACCATTATATGACAAAAACATTCTTTAGAAAACTGTGATATGGGCTCACCATGCACCCTCCTCCTCCACCTCTCTATCACCCGAACCCACAACCGGGGGCGCTCTCCTAATAATTGCCTTGTGTAACATGGACTCAGAGGTAGATGTATCATAGTAAAATGTAATTCTGGCACACTCCAATTAGTATGTTACGTTTCATATGGTATGTATTCATTTGCAATTCGTACAATTTATTACAATTCCTACAATATGTTATGAATTTGCGAAATGTATGATAGGTTACAAATTCCAATTTGTTGTGGCTAACATTAGCTAGGTGGCTAACACTAATGTTAGTTGGGTGGCTAATGTTAGCTAAAGGGGTTATGGGTAAGGGGTTAAGGTTAGTGTTGGGGGTTAGGTGAAAGGGTTAAGATTAGGGTTAGGGAAAGGGTTAGCCAACATGGTAAGTAGTTGCAAAGAAGTTAAAAAGTAGTAAGTAGTTGCAAAGATGCTAATTAGTTGAGATGCTAAAGTTGACCATGATGCGATTCAAACACGCAACTTTTGGGTTGCTATACGTTTGCGTAACCTATCTTATGTAACATACCAAATGTATGGAAGTCCCATAGGGCGGCGCACAATTGGCCCAGCGTCGTTAGGGATTGGCCGGGGTAGGTCGTCGTTGTAAATAATAATTTGTTCTCAACTGACTTGCCTAGTTAAATAAAGGTTAAATAAAATAAAAACATTCGTATTCGAAGGCAACAGCTATGAATCCATCCAAGCTGATTGTACTGTTTGTGCTGCAGAGTCGTACTGTGGGACCGGCATCTATGCTTCCTCTGCTATTTTTTAACATTTTTTAAAAACAGTTAAATAGGACGTTCTCACTTCACTAACCTGCCAATTATTGATTTCAGTTATCTAACTGATGATAGATTAGAGCTCACAGAGTGTGTGTGTACAGGGCTGGGTTAATAAAGGGGCTTACAGGGGCCGAGGCCCGCAGGGTGCCCAAGAGGGAAACAAAATAAAGAATTAAAAACTAAATAGACAGTTTACTGTATATTATATATGTAGTATATATATTTTTTATATATAAAAAAATGCAAACGCCAACCACAGGAGGACTCAGGAGCTCGCTCTCAATAAGTGTAGACAGCCTGCTGCTGCCGCACTGATAATCATCAGATGGGGGAGGAGAGGAAATGGAGGGCCCACATGATAACTAGGGGGCCCTGCCTTGGTTGGGTAACGTAGAGAAAATATTGCAGTTTTAAAGCAAGATATCTGCAATTTTAAATATTTATCATAGGGCAGGTGAGTCATTTTTACAGTTTTAATGCTAATTACCTGTGATTCTACACATTCTGCCATGACTTATGGCATGTTAATGATATCTGAATGAAAGTAACAAACCAAATTAATTGGGGCCCGCTGGGGGTCAGCGCCCCTAGAACGTGCCCTGCGTGCCTGGTCGGTATTCGGCCATGATTACTACATGTTTAGATAGCTGGCTAGACTAACTTACCAATCAAGAAATTGGTAACTGACATGGCTAATTGAGTTACTGTCAGTGATTGACATAACAATAGAAAACCTGCTGATGCACAACCATCTATGATTTGCTAATCTGACCTTGTGTGTGAGTCCACTGTAATCCCCAATGTGCTGTTTTTATTCAAATGTTTTGAGGAAACCCATTGCACTTAATATATCTGAGTACAGAAAAATGTGCTGATTGTCTACACTGTAAAGGAAAACTGTAATTTATCCAGTAATTTGGGGTATTACTAACAGAAAAATACTCTGAAACATTTTACTGCAGTATACTGCAAATGATGGTGCATTTTGGGAAATGTTATGGGCAGGGAAAGAATTATTGTATTTCTAATGTTACTGTAATTCCACCCCAAAGAAGGTCACCCGTGACACAAGTCAGTATTAGAAGTTCATCCATGTCTGAGGACGTCAACTGGCCACTAGGGGTAACAGTGTGTGCTGTTACCTTCAAGTAGCTTTCAGTTTTGTTTGGGTATTATGGACAGGGATGGAGGATAGGTGTAAGCCTCTAATGCAAAAGGTTGCACATTCAGTGACAGAAAGTTGTTTTTTAGATTTTTGTTTTATATCTCAAATCTTAACCATTCAGAGTTTATGCTTAAACTTAATCTTACATTTTACATTTGAGAAACGTGGATGAATGTCTAATTCTGATGTGAGAATGTGAGAGCTTGTTGCAGAATACAGTACCATACCATATCTTTGGAGTGCCAAAAACGTTTTGACCTCTAGTGGATGCATGGTATTGTTGTGTCTGGCTTATTAACATATTTTGAGGTGTGCATTGTAAGAGGCTATATTTGTTGCACCAGTGAGTCAGAATGCTGTTCCAATTGAACTCCTATGTGGTTATAGTGCCCAATGAATTTAAAATATATAGAAAACAGATTCAAGTGGTCTTAAACCTTAAATGGTTGAGCATTTTGCCATGTCCTTTTGGTCTGTTTTGCACTGTAGTTGCTGCCAGTTTGGAAGCCTTTGTTAAGACCACTAGAAGCACAAGTGATATAAAATACAAACTATTAATTAATATGTTGTAATGTTGAAACACTTTACCTAGCAAACAAAAACATTGTAATTACAGTAAAATCATGTCAAATACAAACCCCTCCACTCAATTAATGTCATTCATTCCGATAATGGTAGCATTTACGTTTTACAGTTTAATACAGATAATTGTACAGTAATGTACTGTGTCACTGAATGAATCATAACTTAAAAATAAGGGGAGATAAAAGGGGTGATCAAATTAGTGATATGAATCATACGATTATCGATAATTACCTGATTCTGCAAAACTGATTATCTCCGACGTCTCCCCTTGCACCTCGTTACTGTAGGAAGCTTGTCCATCAGGTTGGGGATCTCAACCCTCCCGTCTTCCCGTACCTTACCGGCGTGAAGCCTCCTCAGCGCTGTTACCATTGCAGCCTTGGGAATAGGATGAGTGATGTTGGGTCTTTCTCTCATTTGTAACCTGTTCAAGATGTGCCTCTTAACTGCCTCCAGAAGGTCTATGTCCACCCGTTCTGACGCCTCCGGCAACCCACACGATGCGCACGACTCCTGGGTGACGGTTTGAGTCTCTGCCCCCGTTATGCGCGCCCGCGTTGTCCCCAAGGTACCGCTGATTGAAAGTATGCAAGCCATTAAACAAGCCAGTGTGAGATTATATCTTCTCATTTTCTATTTTTGAGACTGTAATTCCAAAGCACGCTGGAAAGGAATTGTGGTTCCTGAATACAGAGCGCAAAATTCGAGGGTTTGGCTACTTCACAAGTATCACGGTAATGATCCTACTATGCGCCACTGGGAATACACATGGAACGATGATTGATGCACAAATTACGGTAATCCAAAACAGTCCATGTAGTTTTTGCATTCCAAAAGATGTTGCTGTCAAGAGCTAATGATTATTGCAGATATTATGTTATTTGCTTCATCTCCAGCCCTGTTAGGTTTGGGTCATTTTTGTCAAAACTCACTATTAGTCCATTTCTCATCTAAAACACAATTCCAGAGGTTTTGGTCTTGACCGGCGAACTTGAAATGATCACTAAATGAATGGCTCTACCGCGTTTTCAAACGTATCAAAACGAATTATTACAGTCCATATCCTTTGCAAACCACTCATAGTTATCAAACGTATCTCACCGGTACGCTGGCTTTGTATTCGAAACGTCTGATGTGAAATTCCAAATATAAGGTTACCACTGCTCTTTTACATTCAATTCAATCATATAAGCGCAACTTTAGGAATCCAACTAAATTGCAATCCATTTCATAACCAACTGATCCCTTGATCACTGTCTTCTCTGTCTGTTGGTGAGTTGGCAATAGGACGTCTCAGCGCCCAGTAAGAGATGCTGTTATCTTTACAGTTTTCTCCTTTGCAATCACGACACGGAGCCACCTAACACCGAAAGTTTTTATACAGGAGTTGAAACCACGTGGGGAGTTCCACCAACAGCGCGCAAGAGATAGTGCTGCTGGGAGAAAAGCGCAGCGCAGGATGGAGAGAATACTAGTGACACCTTTTAACCCCGAATATCAATTTCTCTATTATAATTTTACACTAAATTACCTCATAAACAATATATTTTATTATAGGCCTAAAAAAGGTTGTAATGTTGATAAAGATGGAGGTATATCTGCAAGATTCCTCATACCCTAAACACACTTCACTGTAGTTTTCGGGGTTGATTGAACATATATATTTTTTATTCTATTCCAATGTGTTTCACCATCACATTTTCTGTAAGGTATTCACAAGTTCCGACAGTCGGTGAACGACTCGGTTTTGTCGATAACTTGGAATTGAAAGACAAATTCCCGGAAACTCGTGCCATCCGTGCGTTTTTACGCACAAGAAAAAAGAAAACAAACAGCGCCATCCTTTGTTGAAACACCTTCACTACACTATTGGCCCATTCATCTGAAAACTCGGTTAATTATTTCTGAGTAAAGTGTCTGCATGCAACAGTTTGTCAAAAAACACCAACACCTTCCGATACCTTGATGTAGGTTAGTAGGACAAGTGAAATGGCGCATTCGCCAACGGTCAAGCGTGGTCGTGGACTAGGCACGACCTATATTAGTCACATAAGGATACGAGAGAGAGAGAGTTAATAGTAATTTATATATACTGAACAAAAATATAAAGTGCATTCAGAAAGTATTCAGACCCCTTGACGTTTTTCACATTTTGTTATATTACAGACTTATTCTAAAATTGATTAAATTGTTTATTTCCCACACGATACCCCATAATGACAAAGCAAAAGCAGTTTTTATAAATTTTAATCAAATTTATAAAACATAAAGAAACTGATATATCACATTTACATAAGTACTTTTGCTCAGTACTTTGTTAATCTAATTTACAGTGTATTACCAGAATTACCCACGCAAGTTTTCATTTTTATATTTAGATGTTGGTCATTTAGCGGTGCTCTTGTCCTTAGCAACTTACAATCAGTGCATTCAACCAATGTTGCTAAAAAATATATATAAAAAACACAGCACAGTCATAGCAAGTAAAACGTTTCTGTAACCATTACTGAAAATGTTGTTGTAGTATAATTACAGCCTTGCATTGATGGACATGGTTATAATAAAGATAGGTTTGGTCCAGTGGGAGTGAGATTTTTGAAGAGGGTGGAACCAGGCCTTTTGGCTGATCAATGGGTGGTTTCAGGTTGGGTGGAAAAGATGGTGGGTGCTGTTGAGTCGGTGAAGGTAACCCGAAGTGGACCTGTGATGTTTGTTTGTGTTTCTTCAGATCAGGCGCTCTGTGCGACACAACTTGGGGAAAAGACCTGTATCTTGCTTTGCGCTTAGGAACAGGGCACCATTGAAGGGAGTGATTTCTGGTGTAGCGTTAAGTGTGGAGGTGGAGCAATTGAAGTTGAAGATTCCTGGTGTTTGTGATACCCGCCGTTTGGTGCAACGCAGACCCAGTGAAAAGCGTGGTGAAACAGAGTTGGCGCAGTCTGTTCTTTTGAGCTTTTATTTAGCATTTTCCTGCCAAAGTAATGTTATTGTATATGAGTTATGCTGTTAGAGTGTTTGTGTCCGAATCCATTGCGGTGTTCTAGGTGTCACGTTTATGGGCATGTTGCAGCAGTGTGGAGGAGGGAGATTCCAAAATGTGGGAAGTGTGCAGAAGGACATGGGACAGAGGAATAGTTCAGTGGAAAAAATGGTGTATGTCAACTGTAGGGTGCTCATGTATCTTTGGATCACAGGTGTCCAGTGCGAGAGAGGCAGGTTGAGGTGGCCAGGGTCAGAGTAGTGCAGAAGGTGTCGTATGTTGAGGCAGTGAAGAAGGTAGATGAAGTGTGAGGGATTCTGAGAGGATCCCTGTGATGAATAGTAGATCTGTGCCAGAACAGAGGGATAGGCCAATGAGTGATATACAGAATGGACAAAACATTAAGAACAACTTCTCTTTCCGTGATATAGACTGACCGGATTGTGAGACATGGATTGTGTATGTGTACCATTCAGAGTGAGAATGGGCAAGACAAATTATTTAAGTGCCTTTGAAAGGGGTATGGTAGTAGGTACCAGGCGCACTGGTTTGTGTCAACAACTGCAACAGTGCTAAATTTTTCACGCTCAACAGTTTCCTATGTGTATAAAGACTTGTCCACCACCCAAAGGACATCCAGCCAACTTGACACAGCTGCGGGAAGCATTAGACTCAATATGGGCCAGCATCCCTGTGGAATGCGTTCGGCATCTTGAGTCCATGCCCCAACGAATTGAGGCTATTCTGAGGTCAAAGGAGGGTGCAACTTAATATTAGGAAGGTGTCCTTGATGTTTTGTACACTCAGTGTATGTTTCAGTAAGGTCGGCTTCATAGCAATGGTTATCAACTGTTCCGCAGAGATGGAACGTGAGTCACAGGAAATAAATGTTGTGGTGGCAGCTGCAGAGAAGTACTTGGGGGAAATGTTCCCTTTAAGCTGTGCAGCTCCCCTGGGACTGCAGCAGCAGAAGAAATATCAGCCCACGCAGAGAAGCATGAGATTGAACTTCATTCAACATTCTAGTTTTCCCTTTAATTAACACTATCAACGTTTCCTTCTACTGTGGGAATTGCCAATATTGGCCACTTTCAATGTAACATAACGAAACAAAACCAACTATGCAAGACTTAGTATGCAAAACTAACTATGCAAGAGATTTTCTTGTAGGCAGGATGCACAGTTGTGATGACTGCTCCTGCTCTCCCTCCTTGGCGCTCGAGGGCGCCAGGCTGTCCAGCACTACACACTCCTGCCACCATCGTTACGCACACCTGTTTCCCTTGTCACGCGCATCAGCGATTCATTGGACTCACCTGGACTCAATCACCTGCTTTCATTACCTCCCCTATACAGTGCCTTGTGAAAGTATTCAGCCCCCTTGAACTTTGCGACCTTTTGCCACATTTCAGGCGTGACAAGGGAAACAGGTGTGCGTAACGATGGTGGCAGGAGTGTGTAGTGCTGGACAGCCTGGCGCCCTCGAGCGCCAAGGAGGGAGAGCAGGAGCAGTCATGACAACTGTGCATTCTGCCTACAAGAAAAGCCAAAAATAGTAAAAATAAAGAAAAACCCTGGAATAAGTAGGTGTGTCCAAATAATTTGACTGGTACTGTATATATACAGTTCAAGTCGGAAGTTTACATACACTTAGGTTGGAGTCATTAAAACTCGTTTTTCAACCACTCCGCAAATTTCTTGTTAATTTGGCAAGTCAATTAGGACATCTACTTTGTGCATGACACAAGTCATTTTTCCAAAAATTGTTTACAGACAGATTATTTGACCTATAATTCACTATTTCACAATTCCTGTGGGTCAAAAGTTTACATATACTACGTTGACTGTGCCTTAAAACAGCTTGTAAAATTCCTGAAAATGATGTCATGGCTTTCAAAGCTTCTGATAGGGTAATTAACATAGTTTAAGTCAATTGAAGGTGTACCTGTGGATGTATTTCAAGGCTTACCTTCAAACTCAGTGCCTTGCTTGACATCATGGGAAAATCAAAAGAAATCAGCCAAGACCTGAGAAAAAAAATGGTAAGTCTGGTTCATCCTTGGGAGCAATTTCAAACGCTTGAAGGTATCACGTTAATCTGTACAAACAATAGTACGCAAGTATAAACAACATGGGACCACGCAGCCATCATACATGTCAGGAAGAAGACGTTTTCTGTCTCCTGGAGGTGAACGTACTTTGGTGTGAAAAGTGCAAATCATTGGTGTGAAAAGTGCAAATCAATGCCAGAACAACAACAAAGGACCTTGTGAAGATGCTGGAGCAAAATGGTACAAAAGTATCTATATCCATAGTAAAACGAGTCCTAGAAAGACATAACCTGAAAGGCCGCTCAGCAAGGAAGAAGCCACTGCTCCAAAACCACCATATAAAAGTCAGACTACGGTTTGCAACTGCACATGGGGACAAAGATCGTACTTTTTGGAGAAATGTCCTCTGTTCTGATGAAACAGAAATAAAACTGTTTGGCCATAAGGACCATCATTATGTTTGGAGGAAAAAGGGGGAGGCTTGCCAAAGAATACCATCCCAACCTTGAAGGGTGGGCGGCGACAGCATCATGTTGTGGGGGTGCTTTGCTGAAGGAGGGACTGGTGCAATTCACAAAATAGATGGCATCATGAGGTGGGAAAGTTTTGTGGATATATTGAAGCAACATCTCAAGACATCAGTCATGAGGTTGAAACTTGGTCGCAAATGGGTCCTCCAAATGGACAATGACCCCAAGCATACTTCAGGAAGTTGTGGCAATATGGCTTAAGGACAACAAAGTCAAGGTATTGGAGTGGCCATCACAAAGCCCAGACCTCAATCCTATAGAAAATGTGTGGGCAGAACTGAAAAAGCGTGTGCGAGCAAGGAGGTCTACAAACCTGACTCCGTTACACCAGCTCTGTCATGGAGGAATGGGCCAAAATTCACCCAATTTATTGTGGGAAGCTTGATGAAGGCTACCCGAAACGTTTGACCCAAGTTAAACAATTTAAAGGCAATGCTACCAAATACTAATTGAGTGTATGTAAACTTCTGACCCACTGGAAATGTGATGAAAGAAATAAAAGCTGAAATAAATCATTCTCTCTACTATTATTCTGACATTTCACATTCTTAAAATAAAGTGGTGATCCTAACTGACCTAAGACGGGAATTTTTACTAGGATTAAATGTCAGGAATTGTGAGAACTGAGTTTAAATGTACTTGTCTCGGGTGTATGTAGACTTCTGACTTCAACTATATTTTTACGGTTCCCCTTTCCCATTTCGTATCATAAAGTGTAATGGATCTATAGTATAGTTCAGTTGGAGGCGGTAATGCAACATATTAGAAGCCAACCGCAGTTAAACCTCACAAAGAAGTTTAATTACAACAAGAAATATTATGATATATCTCTGGATAGTGTCAATACAATACTGAGATATTCAGGATGATGCCGGGGCAATGAAACTGTTATGGCGTTCTTCGTTTGTCGAAAGAGAGTCGGACCGAAATGCAGCGTGTTGGTTACTCATGTTTTTAATAGACAAATGACGATACATGAAATAACAAAAACAACAAACGGAACGTGAAAAACCTATACAGCCTGTCTGGTGAACACTAAAACAGAGACATGAACAATCACCCACGAAATACAAAGTGAAACCCAGGCTACCTAAATACGGTTCCCAATCAGAGACAACGAGAATCACCTGACTCTGATTGAGAACCGCCTCAGGCAGCCAAACCTATGCCACACACACCCCTAATCAGCCACAATCCCATTAACTAAAAAACCCCACTAAGAATTACAACAAACAATAAACCCATGTCACACCCTGGCCTGACCAACTAATTAACTAAAACACAAAATACTAAGACCAAGGCGTGACAGAACCCCCCTAAGGTGCGGACTCCCGAACGCACCTCAAAACCATAGGGAGGGTCCGGGTGGGCGTCTGTCCATGGTGGCGGTTCCGGTTCGGGACGTGGACCCCACTCCATAAATGTCATAGTTCCTCCCCTTCGCGTCCTGGGATGATCCACCCTCGCCGCCGACCATGGCCGAATAGTCTTCACCCAGAACCCCACTGAACTGAGGAGCAGCTCGGGACTGAGGGGCAGCTCGGGACTGAGGGGCAGCCCGGGACTGAGGGGCAGCCCGGGACTGAGAGGAAGCCCGGGACTGAGAGGAAGCCCGGTACTGAGATGAAGCCCAGCCAGGCAGTTGAATCCGGCAGATCCTGGTTGACTGGCGTATCCTGGCTGACTATCAGATCTGGCGGATCCTGGCCGACTGGCGGATCCTGGCCGACTAGCAGATCTGGCAGATCCTGGCTGACTGGCGGATCTAGAAGAGTCTGGTTGACTGGCAGATCTGGAAGAGTCTGGTTGACTGGCAGATCTGGAAGAGTCTGGCTGACTGGCAGATCTGGAAGAGTCTGGCTGACTGGCAGATCTGGAAGAGTCTGGCTGACTGGCAGATCTGGAAGAGTCTGGCTGACTGGCAGATCTGGAAGAGTCTGGCTGACTGGCAGATCTGGAAGAGTCTGGCTGACTGGCAGATCTGGAAGAGTCTGGCTGACTGACAGATATGGAAGAGTCTGGCTGACTGGCAGATCTGGAAGAGTCTGGCTGAATGGCAGATCTGGAAGAGTCTGGCTGAATGGCAGATCTGGAAGAGTCTGGCTGACTGGCAGCTCTGGCTGCTTCATGCTGACTGACGACTCTGGCTGCTCCATGCTGACTGGCGGTTCGGGCTGCTCTATGCTGACTGGCAGCTCTGGCTGCTCCATGCAGATTGACAGCTCTGGCGGCTTCTTGCAGACTGACAGCTCTGACTGTTCCATGCAGACTAACAGCTTTGGCAGCTCCTTGCCGACTGGCAGCTCCTTGCCGACTGGCAGCTCCTTGCAGACTGGCAACTCCATGCAGACTGGCAACTCCATGCAGACTGGCAACTCTGGCTGCTCCAAGCAGACTGACAGCTCTGGCTGCTCCATGCAGACTGGCAGCTCTAGCTGCTCCATGCAGACTGGCAGCTCTGGCTGCTCCATGCAGACTGGCAGCTCTGGCTGCTCCATGCAGACTGGCAGCTCTGGCTGCTCCATGCAGACTGGCAACTCTGGCTGCTCCATGCAGACTGGCAACTCTAGCTGCTCCATGCAGACTGACAGCTCTGGCTGCTCCATGCAGACTGACAGCTCTGGCTGCTCCATGCAGACTGGCAGCTCTAGCTGCTCCAAGCAGACTGACAGCTCTGGCTGCCACATGCAGACTGACAGCTCTAGCTGCTCCATGCAGACTGGAAACTCTGGCTGCTCCATGCAGACTGGCAGCTCTAGCTGCTCCATGCAGGCAGGAGGCTCCGGCAGCGCTGTAGAGGAGGAAGGCTCTAGAAACGCTGAACAGGCGGGAGACTCCGACAGCGCAGGAGAGGCAGAAAGCGCTGGCTGCGCTGAACAGGCGAGGCGCACTGAAGGCCTGATGCGTGGTGCTGGCACTGGTGGTATTGGGCCGAGGACACGCACAGGAAGCCTAGTGCGGGGAGCTGCTACCGGAGGGCTGGGGTGTGGAGGTGGTACTGGATAGAGGACACGCACAGGAAGCCTGGTGCGGGGAGCTACCATCGGAGGACTGGTGTGTGAAGGTGGCACAGGATGGACTGGATCGTGAAGGTGTACTGGAGAGCCTGAGAGCAGGACTGGCACAGGACGTGCAAGGCTAGGTAGGTACACAGGAGGCCTAGTGCGTGAGGCTGGCACATTTTTCACCAGCCAACTAACACGCACCTCAGGACTAGTATGGTGCGCTGACCCAGGTGCCATTAAATCCCCGACACGCTCCGTCGGACGAATATTGTACCTAAAGCACCAAACTAGCAACTCCCTCATTACTTTCTCCTCCAATTTCCCCATTAACTCCTTCACAGTCTCTGCTTCGCTCACCTCCAACACCGGTTCTGGTCTCCTCCTTGGCTCTTCACGATAAACAGGGAGAGTTGGCTCAGGTCTGTCTCCTGACTCAGCCACTCCCCCTCTGAGCCCCCCCCAAGAAATTTTGGGGCTTCGCTCTGCGCCGCCGTGTCTTTCTTTTCGACATTCTCCTATAGCCCTCTTCGCACTGCTCCAGCGAATCCCAGGCGGGCTCCGGCACTCTCTCTGGGTCGGCCGCCCACCTGTCTATTTCTTCCCACGTCGTATAGTCCATACTGTACTCCTCTTTGGGCTGCTCCTGTTTCCTCTTCTCCTGCTGCACCTTTGGGTGGCTACACTCCCCTGGTTTAGCCCAGGGTCCTCTCCCGTCAAGGATTTCCTCCCATGTCCAGAAATCCTTAATACGCAGCTCCTCTTTGGGCTGCTCCTGTCTGTTGACACGCTGCTCGGTCCATGTGTGATGGGTGATTCTGTTACGGCGTTCTTCGTTTGTCGAAAGAGAGTCGGACCGAAATGCAGCGTGTTGGTTACTCATGTTTTTAATAGACAAATGACGATACATGAAATAACAAAAACAACAAACGGAACGTGAAAAACCTATACAGCGTGTCTGGTGAACACTAACACAGAGACAGGAACAATCACCCACGAAATACAAAGTGAAACCCAGGCTACCTAAATACGGTTCCCAATCAGAGACAACGAGAATCACCTGACTCTGATAGAGAACCGCCTCAGGCAGCCAAACCTATGCAACACACACCCCTAATCAGCCACAATCCCAATAACTAAAAAACTTACAACAAACAATAAAAATTAAAAATTACAACAAACAATAAACCCATGTCACACCCTGGCCTGACCAACTAATTAACTTAAACACAAAATACTAAGACCAAGGCGTGACAGAAACACAGTACAGTAAATGCTCCTATTAAACTGTAAGAAAATAATTTCTACTGTATTTTACTGTAATTACAAGAGATTATACCAAGCCCTGTTAGCTGTATGCATTTGCATATTACAGCATATTAATAAATACTAGGTGTTTTACATCACTTTCACTTCTAGATGCCTAAACAAAGGCTTCTCATCTGGATGTGATTACTGTGCGAAACAGATCAAATGGACATGGGTAAATATTCAACCACTAAAAGGTCCCAAACAATCATTCTGATTCCCATGTAAAATAGTATTTTGAGCGATTAAAATATCACCCATAATATTTTTTGGGGATAGAAATGCTCAACCACTTTTGAAAAGAGGCTAAGTGAGCGGGGAGCCAATAATCATTAGCTCGCCTTGACTGACAGTGTTTCAGTAAAAACGTATAAAAACAAATTGGAAATAAGCAAAGCAACAAACATTGAAATTGCATCAATTACGGAAAATCTATATATACACATCTCCCCTTTGGCATGTCTTTTATTGACGCAGTTCACAGCAGCACTGACTGATGTGTTGACATGACAACTGCGTCAGAGTTTTCAACAACCCTTTTGTTCCATGCTGGCTGAAGACCTAGCTAGCCATTAACTAGCTAATACCAGACACAGATGAAGACCTAGCTAGCCATTAACTAGCTAATACCAGACACAGATGAAGATCTAGCTATCCATTAACTAGCTAATACCAGACACAGATGAAAGGGGAAACATATAAGTATTTTTGCCATAGGTGAAGTGTCAACTTTTAATTACATTTGCTGACACCATACAGTCCAATTTTGGCACCAGTAGAGTAGCTATCTAGCTTTATAAACTACGACCCCTCTGCAAACACGCCTTCTCTGATGTTGCTTACAAAGCGTTACTTATTTAAGCTAGGGAATATAATATCATGTTACCAATAGTGTATTAAAATATGAGTTAGTGTGATGTTACCCTATCCCCTTAAAAATCCCACCTTCAGAATCCAAGTGTTTGACATGGGGGACGGGATCAGTAACTTTATGATTAAACTTTATCTGGTTTCATCCAAATATTATCCAATTTCAAGACAAACATGATTTTGACTGTTCATGATCTTTTGTGAACTTCTTCTTCATCGGTGAAGTTTAAAGGCGGTCGTCATACTATATTTATGGTGCCACCATCTGTACAGGGGGAAAAAGGAAACTCCTTTAGGTAAAAAAGGAAATGCCATACAAAAAAATGACTTAACAAAACCTATATCACACTCCCTCATTTCTTCAATAGTTCCCTCCCCACACTCTGGGGCCTGAGAGGGTATCACTGCTTGTGACAGAGCCTCATGTAATCCCTTTCTTGAGAAATATTTTAGCCCCAGGAACCACTTTGCCGCATCCACAATAATGTCCATCTTCATGGACATTCCCTCCACTTTAGCATGACATTGATCACCATTACTATAAACAACTTTACACGTAACCTCCACGGATCCTGCTGGTGGGAAGCAAACTCTGCAGCCTGCATTGAAAGCCTTCCCAACACCATGGAGTCCTCAAGAGTACATTTCCTTCCCTCCACCCTTTTGACAGCTTTTACAAATGAAATGTATGTAAATATATAGCAAAACAGAAATACAATCATTCATTGTTGAATTGTATTGAAAATAAAATCAGTAATTGCTAATAGTGAATATTTAATTATATATTACACTAGCAGCGCCACAGTTGTGGGTTTGATGAAAAAAGTATACAAATTATTTTAAAAAGTCAGAGTTCCCAAAGCGCTGAGCATAGTTCCCACTTAGACCATTACAATAGTCCCCCAGTTCAGTCAATAGCTTCTCTGAGCTACTTAACGTCTCCAACTCTATAGTGCCCTCTAACTCTGAGGAGGAAGGGAAGCATTTGTTTTTGAATGACTGTAGATTGCTGTCCAGACTGTTTCTGTTGGTGATGCTGGGGGTCAGGGTGGTGCTGGTGGTGGTGGTCACGACAGGCTGGTAGCTGGGGCCTAGGCCAGCACAGCAGTGGTAGATCCTGTGGGGTGGAGGGTTGGAGCTGTGTAGCACGGCTAGCTTCACCCAGGTCCGGGTGGTGAAGCTGTACTTGTGGAGAAAAAGCATCTGCTAAATGCCATACATTATATTATTATATCATATATTTAGTGTAACTTGCTTCTGCAAACACATTCTAGATCTTTCTCTTAATTCTGACTGATTTACTGAACAAAAATATAAACATAGCATGTAAAGTGTTGGTCCCATGTTTCATGAGCTGAAATAAAAGATCCCAGAAATTTTCCATGTGAACAAAATCTTATTTCTCTCATATTTTGTGCACAAATTTGTTTACATCCCTGTTAGTGAGCATTTATCTTTTGCCAAGATCATCCATCCACCTGACAGGTGTGGTTTATCAGGAAGCTGATTTAACAGGCCACTCTAAAATGTGTAGTTGTCACACAACACAATGCCACATATGTTTCAAGTTTTGAGAGATTGTGCATTTGGCATGCAGACTACAGGAATGTCTACCAGAGCGGTTGCCAGAGAATTGAATGTTAAATTCTCTACCATAAGCCAGCTCCAACGCCATTATAGAGAATTTGGCAGTACTTCGAACTGGCCTCACAACCGCTGAACGTGCGTAACCACACCAGCCCAGGACCTCCACATCTGGCTTCTGCACCTGCGGGATCGTCTGAGACCAGCTACCCGGACAGCTGATGAAACTGTGATTTTGCACAAGCAAAGAATATCTGTACAAAGTGTCAGAAACCGTCTCAGTGAAGCTCATCTGCATGCTTGTCGTCCTCACCAGGGTCTTGACCTGACTGCAATTCGGTGTCGTAACCAACTTCAGTGGGCAAATGCTCACCTGCGATTGCCAATGGCATGCTGGAGAAGTGTGCTCTTCATAGATGAATCCCGGTATCAACTGTACTGGCTAGATGGCAGACAGCGTGTATGGCGTCTTGTGGGTGAGAGGTTTGCTGATGTCAATGTTGTAAACAGAAAATATTCTGTTCCCGTAAAATGTATATAGTGTGTATGAGCTGCAAGTAGAAGCCTAAGCGTTGTTGTTCACTTGTTTACTCCAATTAGGGGAGGGGTGGTAGGGTTACAAAGTAATAAAAACACATATATGTGAATATACTCTATGTGTATTTCTTTACCTCTTTTTAACTAGGCAATGACGCCCTAGGAACAGTGGGTTAACTGCCACGTTCAGGGGAAGAACGACAAATGTTTACCTTGTCAGCTCAGGGATTTGATCTTCCAACCTTCCGGTTACTAGTCCAACGCTCTCACCACTAGGCTCCCTGCCGCCCTGTATGTATGTACAGTACCAGTCAAAGGGTCGGACACCTACTCATTCAAGGGTTTTCCTTTATTTTTTATAATAGTGAAGACATCAAAACTATGAAATAACACATATGGAATTATGTATTAACCAAAGTGTTAAACAAATCAAAATATATTTTATATTTGAGATTCTTCAAAGTAGCCACCCTTTACATACTCTTGGCATTCTCTCAATTAGCTTCATGAGGTATGCATTTCAATTAACAGGTGTGCATTGTTAAAAGTTAATTTGTGGAATTTCTTTCTTTCTTAATGCGTTTGAGCCAATCAGTTGTGTTGTGACAAGGTGGGGTGGAATACAGAAGACAGCCCTATTTGGTAAAAGACCAAGTCCATATTATGGAAAGAACATCTCAAATAAGCATAGAGAAATGTCAGTCCATCATTATTTCAAGACATGAAGGTCAGTCAATCTGGAAAATGTCAAGAACTTTCTTCAAGTGCAGTTGCAAAAACCATCAAGAAACTGGCTCTCATGAAGACCGCCACAGGAAAGGAAGACCCAACAAGAGAGTTATCTCTGCGGCAGAGTTAGAGTTACCAGCCTCAGAAATCGGCAATTATCTGCAGCCCAAATAAATGCTTCACAGAGTTCAAGTAACAGACACATCTCAACATCAGCTGTTCAGAGGAAACTGCGTGAATCAGGCCTTCATGGTCAAATTGCTGCAAAGAAACCAATACTAAAGGACACCAATAAGAAGAAGAGACTTGCTTGGGCCAAGAAACACGAGCAATGGACATTAGACCGGTGGAAACTTTTCCTTTGGTCTGATGTGTCCAAATTTGAGATTTTTGGTTCCAATCGCTGTGTCTTTGTGAGACGCAGAGTAGGTGAACGGATGGTCCCCGCATGTGTAGTTCCCACCGCGAAGCATGGAGGAAGATGTGGGATGGTTTGTTGGTGCTTTGCTGGTGACACTATCAGTGATTTATTTAGAATTCAAGCCACACTTAACCAGCATGGCTACTACAGCATTCTGCAGTGATATGCCATCCCATCTGGTTTGCGCTTAGTGGGACTATAATTTCTTTTTCAACAGGACAATGACCCAACACACATTCAGGCTGTGTAAGGGCTATTTGACCAATAAAGAGCCTGAAAGAGTGCTGCATCAGAGGACCTGGCCTACACAATCACCCGACCTCAACCCAAATGAGATGGTTTGGAGTGCTCAGCATAAGTGGGAAATTCTTCAAGACAAGTCAAAAAGCCTTCGGGGTGAACCTGGATGGATAGAATGCCAAGAGTGTGCAAAGCTGTCAACATGGCAAAGGGTGGCTACTTTGAAGAATCAAAAATAAAATCTATTTTGATTTGTTTTACACTTTTTTGGTTACTACATGATTCCATATGTGTTCTTTCATAGTTTTGATGTCTTCACCATTATCCTACAATGTAGAACATAACAAAACAATATAGAGAAACCCTTGAATGAGTAGTTGTGTGCGTTTGATTTGTGCTGTATATATATTTATGGTGGATTGGAAGAATGCAGACAATTACATTGATGGAAGCTACAATCTATCTGCAATATTGAAGCTGATCTACCCCCCCCCCCCAAAAAAAAAAAAAAAAAACAATGCCATTGTTGAACAACCAACACAATTTGTCTATTGTTTACATGTTTTTCTTTGTGTGGCAAAGATCACATAACTTAGAACGTTGATTTACCTCATGTGCTGTGTGTACTCAAACCGCCGTTTTTTTAATTCAAGAGTAACAATTGATAGTGAATGATGATTAGGCAAATAAAACCAATGAAGAGAAGGTACATTTTATGCTGGTTTAGAAGCATCTTCACTGTGAAAGTGTATGTCTTCTATAAGACTATTGAGGTAGTTCCTTTTCTTTTTTGTGACCAACTTTTTATTTATTTTAGTATTTTTATGGGGGGGGGGTTTACAGGTACAATTTTTTTTATCAAAGATAAATAAATATAACACCAGCCCATTCCCCCTCGGTCTCCATCCACCAGCTTGCATCCTCTTTCCCTACCAGGAAACTATGCCTATATTGATTTAGCTTGCCCCATATAATGGGATAGTCTCAGAGGTGTCCTCCATAAGGGGGGGGGGTAGATCAGTTTATCTGATCTACTGAAAGTTGTCAGTGACGGAACCCTTCAAAACCCAATTTTATAGATCTGCAGTACCCAGATAAACTCCAGAAGCAGGAAGAGAGAGAGAGAGAGCAGGGTACGAACATGGCTTTGAGACAGCTCCAGGAGTTTTTAAAATTTATTTTACATTTATTTAACCAGTCAAGTCAGTTAAGAACAAATTCTTATTTTCAATGGCGGCCTAGGAACAGTGGGTTAACTGCCTGTTCAGGGGCAGAACGACAGATTTGTACCTTGTCAGCTCAGGGGTTTGAACTTGCAACCTTCCAGTTACTAGTCCAATGCTCTAACTACTAAGCTACCCTTCCACCTCCACAGGTCCCTCTGCTCCCTCAGGCCCCTTGGACCCCCAAACAGGTACATGCAGTCCAGGACGGTCATGGCAGAGTGATGCAGTCCAGCAGGGTCCACAACTTGGTGTCTGACACACATACATGGAAGGACGCAGGCACACACGCACACATGCACGCAGGCACACGCACACGCACACACACACACACACACACACACACACACACACACACACACACACACACACACACACACACACACACACACACACTCATTGTTAGGGGAAGTGTCGGTCAATTCAAAACATATTCCAGTCATGATATCAGCATTGTTTTTGAAGTGATAGTCACGAAAATCAAAGGATATACCCATGGAAAACTTTGGTCCCGCTTTATTTGAAATACAGCTCATAAGGCATTCATATAGGTTTTAAAACCTCTACATAAATGGGTCACAAATCATATATAACTGTATTTCATGCTCTATAAATAATTAATACATGTGAAAAAATGTATTGATAGTTATGTCGGACAGTTATGCCACATTAGGAATTTTTCCACAGCATGAAATAAGGTTACAGATGATTTCTGACCCATGTATATAGTGCTTATAAAGCCTTAATTAATACTTTATGAAGCCTTCATAAGATGCACTTCAAATAAAGTGCGACCAAAACTTCTAACTCACCAAAATCTAACTTCCAAAACTCCTGTGATGAGCCTATCATGTCAATGTATCCCCCGTAGATGTACATAGCAGAGCCAAACACCACGGCACTTTGGCCCTTCCTGTTGACTGGCACCTGGTTCTGGGAAAAAAAAAACAAATGGACCGCCATGAGGGGTTGTCATCAATTACAGTGAAAAGACATGGAAACCCTACCTAAACAGATTCCACTATCGATCATGCTATGGGCCAATTTATAGAGCTGCCATATGCTGTGGTTGCATTTAGTTAAACAATTTATTTAGTTTTTCTTTAATTTCAGTTATACTTGATATTCTTGATATATGAGGGTGTACTTAAGCAATATTGCCCGAGGAGGTGTGGTATATGGCCAATATACCACGGCTAAGGGCTGTTCTTATGCACAATGCAACGCAGAGTACATTACATTTACATTACATTTAAGTCATTTAGCAGACGCTCTTATCCAGAGCGACTTACAAATTGGTGAATTCACCTTCTGACATCCAGTGGAACAGCCACTTTACAATAGTGCATCTAAATCATTAAGGGGGGGGGTGGTGAGAAGGATTACTTATCCTATCCTAGGTATTCCTTGAAGAGGTGGGGTTTCAGGTGTCTCCGGAAGGTGGTGATTGACTCCGCTGTCCTGGCGTCGTGAGGGAGTTTGTTCCACCATTGGGGGGCCAGAGCAGCGAACAGTTTTGACTGGGCTGAGCGGGAACTGTACTTCCTCAATGGTAGGGAGGCGAGCAGGCCAGAGGTGGATGAACGCAGTGCCCTTGCTTGGGTGTAGGGCCTGATCAGAGCCTGGAGGTACTGCGGTGCCGTTCCCCTCACAGCTCCGTAGGCAAGCACCATGGTCTTGTAGCGGATGCGAGCTTCAACTGGAAGCCAGTGGAGAGAGCGGAGGAGCGGGGTGACGTGAGAGAACTTGGGAAGGTTGAACACCAGACGGGCTGCGGCGTTCTGGATGAGTTGTAGGGGTTTAATGGCACAGGCAGGGAGCCCAGCCAACAGCGAGTTGCAGTAATCCAGACGGGAGATGACAAGTGCCTGGATTAGGACCTGCGCCGCTTCCTGTGTGAGGCAGGGTCGTACTCTGCGGATGTTGTAGAGCATGAACCTACAGGAACGGGCCACCGCCATGATGTTGGTTGAGAACGACAGGGTGTTGTCCAGGATCACGCCAAGGTTCTTAGCGCTCTGGGAGGAGGACACAATGGAGTTGTCAACCGTGATGGCGAGATCATGGAACGGGCAGTCCTTCCCCGGGAGGAAGAGCAGCTCCGTCTTGCCGAGGTTCAGCTTGAGGTGGTGATCCGTCATCCACACTGATATGTCTGCCAGACATGCAGAGATGCGATTCGCCACCTGGTCATCAGAAGGGGGAAAGGAGAAGATTAATTGTGTGTCGTCTGCATAGCAATGATAGGAGAGACCATGTGAGGTTATGACAGAGCCAAGTGACTTGGTGTATAGCGAGAATAGGAGAGGGCCTAGAACAGAGCCCTGGGGGACACCAGTGGTGAGAGCGCGTGGCAGGAGACAGATTCTCGCCACGCCACCTGGTAGGAGCGACCTGTCAGGTAGGACGCAATCCAAGCGTGGGCCGCGCCGGAGATGCCCAACTCGGAGAGGGTGGAGAGGAGGATCTGATGGTTCACAGTATCGAAGGCAGCCGATAGGTCTAGAAGGATGAGAGCAGAGGAGAGAGAGTTAGCTTTAGCAGTGCGGAGCGCCTCCGTGATGCAGAGAAGAGCAGTCTCAGTTGAATGACTAGTCTTGAAACCTGACTGATTTGGATCAAGAAGGTCATTCTGAGAGAGATAGCGGGAGAGCTGGCCAAGGACGGCACGTTCAAGAGTTTTGGAGAGAAAAGAAAGAAGGGATACTGGTCTGTAGTTGTTGACATCGGAGGGATCGAGTGTAGGTTTTTTCAGAAGGGGTGCAACTCTCGCTCTCTTGAAGACGGAAGGGACGTAGCCAGCGGTCAGGGATGAGTTGATGAGCGAGGTGAGGTAAGGGAGAAGGTCCCCGGAAATGGTCTGGAGAAGAGAGGAGGGGATAGGGTCGAGCGGGCAGGTTGTTGGGCGGCCGGCCGTCACAAGAAGCGAGATTTCATCTGGAGAGAGAGGGGAGAAAGAGGTCAGAGCACAGGGTAGGGCAGTGTGAGCAGAACCAGCGGTGTCGTTTGACTTAGCAAACGAGGATCGAATGTCGTCGACCTGGGTTCGATTCCCGCTGGGGCCACCCATATGTAAAAAAGTAGTGGCCCCAGCCGACTTGTAAGTCGCTTTGGACAAAAGCGTCTGCTAAATGGGATATATTATTATTATTATTATTATTCTTTTCAAAATGGTTGACAAGTCATCTGCAGTGAGGGAGGAGGGGGGGGAGGGGAGGAGGATTCAGGAGGGAGGAGAAGGTGGCAAAGAGCTTCCTAGGGTTAGAGGCAGATGCTTGGAATTTAGAGTGGTAGAAAGTGGCTTTAGCAGCAGAGACAGAGGAGGAAAATGTAGAGAGGAGGGAGTGAAAGGATGCCAGGTCCGCAGGGAGGCGAGTTTTCCTCCATTTCCGCTCGGCTGCCCGGAGCTCTGTTCTGTGAGCTCGCAATGAGTCATCGAGCCACGGAGCGGGAGGGGAGGACCGAGCCGGCCTGGAGGATAGGGGACATAGAGAGTCAAAGGATGCAGAAAGGGAAGAGAGGAGGGTTGAGGAGGCAGAATCAGGAGAAAGGTTGGAGAAGGTATGAGCAGAGGGAAGAGATGATAGGATGGAAGAGGAAAGAGTAGCGGGGGAGAGAGAGCGAAGGTTGGGACGGCGCGATACCATCCGAGTAGGGGCAGTGTGGGAAGTGTTGGATGAGAGCGAGAGGGAAAAGGATACAAGGTAGTGGTCGGAGACTTGGAGGGGAGTTGCAGTGAGGTTAGTGGAAGAACAGCATCTAGTAAAGATGAGGTCGAGCGTATTGCCTGCCTTGTGAGTAGGGGGGGAAGGTGAGAGGTTGAGGTCAAAAGAGGAGAGGAGTGGAAAGAAGGAGGCAGAGAGGAATGAGTCAAAGGTAGACGTGGGGAGGTTAAAGTCGCCCAGGACTGTGAGAGGTGAGCCGTCCTCAGGAAAGGAGCTTATCAAGGCATCAAGCTCATTGATGAACTCTCCGAGGGAACCTGGAGGGCGATAAATGATAAGGATGTTAAGCTTGAAAGGGCTGGTAACTGTGACAGCATGGAATTCAAAGGAGGCGATAGATAGATGGGTAAGGGGAGAGAGAGAGAATGACCACTTGGGAGAGATGAGGATCCCGGTGCCACCACCCCGCTGACCAGAAGCTCTCGGGTGTGCGAGAACACGTGGGCGGACGAAGAGAGAGCAGTAGGAGTAGCAGTGTTATCTGTGGTGATCCATGTTTCCGTCAGTGCCAGGAAGTCGAGGGACTGGAGGGAGGCATAGGCTGAGATGAACTCTGCCTTGTTGGCCGCAGATCGGCAGTTCCAGAGGCTACCGGAGACCAGGAACTCCACGTGGGTCGTGCGCGCTGGGACCACCAGATTAGGGTGGCCGCGGCCACGCGGTGTGGAGCGTTTGTATGGTCTGTGCAGAGAGGAGAGAACAGGGATAGATAGACACATAGTTAACAGGGTACAGAAGAGGCTACGCTAATGCAAAGGAGATTGGAATGACAAGTGGACTACACGTCTCGAATGTTCAGAAAGTTAAGCTTACGTAGCAAGAATCTTATTGACTAAAATGATTGAAATGATACAGTACTGCTGGAGTAGGCTAGCTGGTAGTGGGTGCGATGTTGACACTACACTAATCAAGTCGTTCCGTCGAGTGTAATAGTTTCTACAGTGCTGCTATTCGGGGGCTAGCTGGCTAGCTAGCAGGTTAATTGCGTTACGTTACTTTAAAAGAACGACAATAGCTGGCTAGCTAACCTAGAAAATCTCTCTAGGCTACACAATTGTCTTAGATACAAAGACGGCTATGTAGCTAGCTAGCTACGATCAAACAAAACAAACCGTTGTACTGTAATAGTTACTACAGTGCTGCTATACATGAACACAGCCCTTAGCTGTGATATATTGGCCATATACCACAAACCCCCGAGGTGCCTTATTGCCATTATAAACTGGTTACCAACGTAATTAGAGCAGTAAAAATAAATGTTTTGTCATACCCGTGGTATACGGTCTGATATACCACCGCTGTCAGCCAATCAGCACTCAGGGCTCGAACCACCAAGTTTATAAAAATGTATATGTGCTGTTCTTTTAAGAATGCTTACAGTGGTGCCTTTGTATGAATGGGAGCTAGTTGTGCAAAAGAGAGGAAGCATTGTTGAGAGAGGAAGCATGATTATGTGTTTACATGTTAACACTCTCAATTTCCCTGGTATGTGGAGCGTTCCATTACAGTACATGCCTGAGGCGTGTTCCCTTTCCCCTGCCAATACACCCACTGCTCTTTCACTGCAAGAGATAAGAGAAAGGACACTGAAACTGTGCAGGACTCACAGAGAAACAGAGGCTGAATGGCAGCCATTCTTTGATGTCACTCCCTATTTTAAATGTCAGATGCAAGTTTGAACATGTGTTATTAACACCTCTCTTGTGAGGTGTAGAAGAGTTTTGGATTGTTGTTGGATCATTATGTTTGTGTCATACAGTAGCTTTGAGTTGCATTTTTCTCACAGTGGAACTTAGCAATATCAAACACCCAGAAGGGGATTCTCCAGTTAGTGTAGGCAGAATCAATCATTCCACCGAAGAAATTGAGAAAACCCTGTAAAGATCATATAAAATGATTTGCAATCAACATCAAGCTACATGAAGACTACCATGTACCACAATGCTAAGCAGTCATAGATACATTGACATTGAATTTACCTCCGAGAGCAACTTCAGCTCCTCACCAACAACCATCCAGATGACATGGATAAAACCCTACCTGATGGGCCACCATTAAGTGTTCCTGAAGCTCCTCAGGCAGTTACCTCACAGCTACAGTCCAACTCTGTCCATTCATTGTGCACTACAGACACACACACAGTGGCCACACACAAGCCTAAGATCACCATGCACAATGCCATGCGTCGGCTGGAGTGGTGTAAAACTCACCGCCATTGGACTCTGGAGCAGTGGAAATGCGTTCTCTGGAGTGAGGAATCACGCTTCACCATCTGGCAGTCTGATGGAATAAAATCTGGGTTTGGTGGATGTCAGGAGTACGCTACCTGCCCCAATGCATAGTGCAAACTGTAAAGTTTGGTGGAGGAGGAATAATGGTCTGGGGCTGTTTTTCATGGTTCGGGCTAGACCCCTTAGTTCCAGTGAAGGGAATTATTGACGCTGCAACATATAATGACAAGACATGACAATGACTAGACAATTCTGTGCTTCCAACTTTGAGAACGAAATTTGAGAGAAATCAGCATTTTGTGCGTATGGAACATTTCTGGGATCTTTTATTTAAGCTCATGAAAAATGGAACCAACACTTTACATTGCGTTTATACTTTTATTCAGTATATACACTACCGTTAAAACGTTTGGGGTCACTTAGATATAACCTTGTTTTTGAAAGATAAGCACATTTTTTGTCCATTAAAATAACATCAAATTGATCAGAAATACAGTGTAGACATTGTTAGTGTTGTAAATGACTGCATCGGAGCCTCCCACTCTGTAACGACTTTCCTCTGTTGAAGAAGGAGCGGACCAAAATGCAGCGTGGTGGTTACTCATGTTTAATGATGGAAAAATGACTTGACATGAAAATACCGAAATGTACAAAAACAACAGACGGAAACGTGAAAACACTATACAGCCTGTCTGGTGAATATAAACACAGAGACAGGAACAATCACCCACGAAAACACTCAAAGAATATGGCTGCCTAAATATGGTTCCCAATCAGAGACAACGATAATCACCTGACTCTGATTGAGAACCGCCTCAGGCAGCCATAGACTATGCTATACACCCCACACAACCCCAAGACGAAACACACCACAAATAAACCCATGTCACACCCTGGCCTGACCCAATAAATGAAGATAAACATAATACATATAGACCAGGGCGTGACACACTCCTCTTTCTATTCTGGTTAGAGACAGTTTGCGCTGTTCTGTGAAGGGAGTAGTACACAGCATTGTACGGGATCTTCAGTTTCTTGGCAATTTCTCGCATGGAATAGCCTTAATTTCTCAGAACAAGAATATACTGTCTAGTTTCAGAAGAAAGTTCTGTTTCTAAAAATATTTGAGCCTGTAATCGAACCCAGTAGTCTAAAGGCCAGTTTTATTGCATCTTTAATCAGAAAACAGTTTTCAGCTGTGCTAAGATAATAGCAAAAGGGTTATCTAATGCTCAATTAGCCTCTTAAAATGATACACTTGGATTAGCTAACACAACGTGCCATTGGAACACAGGATTGATGGTTGCTGAAAATGGGCCTCCTACGTAGAAATTCCATAAAAAATTTGCTGTTTCCAGCTACAATGGTCATTTACAACATTAACAATGTCTACACTGTATTTCTGATCAATTTGATGTTATTTTAATGGACAAAAAATTAGCTTTTCTTACAAAAACAAGGTTTTGAATGGTAGTGTATATATACAGTACCAGTCGAAAGTTTGGACACACCTACTCATTCAAGGGTTTTATTTTATTTTTACTACTTTCTACATTGAAAGAACACATGTGGAATCGTGTAGTAAGCAAAAAAGTGTTAAACAAATCTAAATAAATTTGATATTCTCCAGTGACCACCATTTGCCTTGATGACAGCTTTGCACACGCTTGGCATTCTCTCAACCAGCTTCATGAGGTAGTCACCTGGAATGCTTTTCCAACAGTCTTGAAGGAGTTCCCACATACAGTTGAAGTCGGAAGTTTACATACATACACTGAGGTTGGAGTCATTAACTTCTTCAATATAGGGGGCGCTCTTTTAATTTTTGGATAAAAAACGTTCCCGTTTTAAACAAGATATTTTGTCTCGAAAAGATGCTCAACTATGCATATAATTGACAGCTTTGGAAAGAAAACACTCTGACGTTTCCAAAACTGGAAAGATATTGTCTGAGTGCCCCAGAACTAATGCTACAGGCGAAACCAAGATGAAATTTCATACAGGAAATGCCCCAGATTTTGAATGCGCTGTGTTCCAATGTCTCCTTATATGGCTGTGAATGCGCCAGGAATGAGCCTACACTTTCTGTCGTTTCCCCAATGTGTCTGCAGCATTGTGACGTATTAGTAGGCATATCATTGGAAGATTGACCATAAGAGACTACATTTACCAGGTGGCCGCTTGGTGTCCTCTGTCAAAATTATTGCGCAATCTCCAGCTACATCCACTTTTCCATTAGGTTCAGAGGAGAAAGGCAACTGCCACGAATGATTTATCATCGAATAGATATGTGAAAAACACCTTGAGAATTGATTCTAAACAGCGTTTGCCATGTTTCTGTCGATATTATGGAGTTAATTTGGAAAAACGTTTGGCGTTGCAATGATTGAATTTTTGTTTTTTTTTCTGAGCCAAACGTGATGAACAAAATGGAGCGATTTCTCCTACACAAATAATCTGTTTGGAAAAACTGAACATTTGCTATCTAACTGAGAGTCTCCTCGTTGAAAACATCCGAAGTTCTTCAAAGGTAAATGATTTTATTTGAATGCTTTTCTTGTTTTTGTGAAAATGTTGCATGCTGAATGGTAGGCTTAATGCTATGCTAGCTATCAATACTCTTACACAAATGCTTGTGTAGCTATGGTTGAAAAGCATATTTTGAAAATCTGAGATGACAGTGTTGTTAACAAAAGGCTAAGCTTGTGAGTCAATATATTTATTTCATTTCATTTGCGATTTTCATGAATAGTTAAGCTTGAGGCTATGATTACGCTCCCGGATATGGGATTGCTCGACGCTAGAGGTTAAACAGCTTGGAAAATTCCTGAAAATGATGTCATGGCTTTAGAAGCTTCTGATAGGCTAATTGACATCATTTGAGTCAATTAGAAGTGTACCTGTGGATGTATTTCAAGGCCTACCTTCAAACTCAGTGCCTCTGTGCTTGACATCATGGGGAAATCAAAATAAATCAGCCAAGGCCTTGGAAAAAAATTGTAGACCTCCACAAGACTGGCAATTTCCAAATGCCTGACGTTACCATGTTCATCTGGACAAACAATAGTACGCAAGTATAAACACCATGGGACCACGCTGCTGACATACCGCTCAGAAAGGAGATGCGTTCTCCTAAAGATGAAAGTACTTAGGTGCGAAAAGTGCAAATCAATCCCAGAACAACAGCAAAGGACCTTGTGAAGATGCTGGAGGAAACAGGTACAAAGTATCTATATACACAGTAAAACAAGTCCTATATCAACATAACCTGAAAGGCAGCTCAGCAGCTACTGCTCCAAAACTGCCATAAAAAAAACTGACTACGGTTTGCAACTGCACATGGGGACAAAGAACATAATTTTTGGAGAAATGTCCTCTGGTCTGATGAAACAAAAATAGAACTGTTTGGCCATAATGACCATCGTTATGTTTGGGGGAAAAGGGGGAGGCTTGCAAGCCGAAAAACACCATCCCAACTGTGAAGCACAAGGGTGGCAGCATCATGTTGTGGGGGTGCTTTGCTGCAGGAGGGACTGGTGCACTTCACAGAATAGATGGCATCTTGAGAAAGGAAAATGATGTGGATATATTGAAGCAACATCTCAAGACATCAGTCAGGAAGTTAAAGCTTGTTTGCAAGTGGGTCTTCCAAATGAACATTGACCCCAAGCATACTTCCAAAGTTGTGGCAAAATGGCTTAAGGACAACAAAGTTAATGTATTGGAGTGGCGATCACAAAGCCCTGATCTCCATCCTATAGAAAATTTGTGGGCAGAATTGAAAAAGCGTGAGCGAGCAAGGAAGCCTACAAACCTGACTCAGTTACACCATCTCTGTCAGGAGGAATGGGCCAAAATTCACCCAACTTATTGTGGTAAGCTTGTGGAAGGCTACCCGAAAACATTTGACCCAAGTTAAACAATTTAAAGGCAATGCTACCAAATACTAATTGAGTGTATGGTAACTTCTGACCCACTGAGAATGTGATGAAAGAAGTAAAAGCTGAAATAAATCATTCTCTCTAGTGTTATTCTGACATTTCATACTTCATCCCGTCAGTAGAGGATGCCTGGATATTTTTTTTAAATGCCTTCCTAACCATCTTAAATAAACATGCCCCATTCAAGAAATTTAGAACCAGGAACAGATATAACCCTTGGTTCTCCCCAGACCTGACTGCCCTTAAAACCTCTTAGAGATCGGGCTACTTTTTTCAACATTCTGTTAAAAATCGCTCAACATTTCAACATCCTGCTACTCATGCCAGGAATATAGTATATGCATATGATTAGTATGTGTGCATAGAAAATACTCTGAAGTTCTAGAACTGGTTCAATGGTGTCTGTGACTATAACAGAACAAGTTCGGTGGTCAAAATGCCAGAAAACCTGGTCACTAAATCGACAAAGAAAAAATCAATCTTCCAGCCCAAGCATTGTCTATTGGAAGAAAAAATAATTAAGAGTGAGATTACAGTTCCTACAGCTTCCACACGATGTCGCCAGTGTTGTGATTTCGATTCAACTAAATCCTTGGTCATCTGAGTAATAGCCACATCCGGTTGTCAAGTCCACAGATGTAAACAATGGAACCGGAAAAGTTAGTTACGTTACCCAAACTCGTGCTTATTGAATACAGATCACTCCGTGATCAATTTGATTGTTTATTAACGTTTAGTAATACCTAAAGTTGGGTTACAGAAGTAGTTTGAAGTGTTTTGTCAAAGTTTATAGGCAACTTTTTTAATTTTAAAAAATAACGTCGCGTTTAAAAATGTGTTTTTACTGGATCTGAAGGTGTTCATAAATTGACATTTTGGGTACACAAGGACCGATTTAATCGAAAAAAAGACCCAATTGTGATGTTTATGGGACATATAGGAATGCCAACAAAGAATATCGTCAAATGTAATGAATGTTTTATATTTTATTTCTGCATTTTGTGTAGCGCCGGCTACGCTAATTCCTTTGTTTACGAGTGCTATTAGCATTTGGCGTAGAGCATTTGCATTTATTGTTGGAAGGGGGTGCGGTTGCGTCCCGGGTGGGCCAGAGAGGTTAACCAACACAAAAACATCCTATGGCGTTCTGCATTAGCATCGAACAGCCCCCGTGATATGCAGCTGTTCAGGGAAGCTAGAAACCATTATACACAGGCAGTTAGAAAAGCCAAGGCTAGCTTTTTCAAGCAGAAATTTGCTTCCTGCAACATTAACTCAAAAAAGTTATGGGACACTGTAAAGTCCATGGAGAATAAGAACACCTCCTCCCAGCTGCCCAATGCACTGAAGATAGGAAACACTGTCACCACTGATAAATCCACCATAATTGAGAATTTCAATAAGCATTTTTCTACGGCTGGCCATGCTTTCCACCTGGCTACTCCTACCCCGGTCAACAGCACTGCACCCCCCACAGCAACTTGCCCAAGCCTTCCCCATTTCTCCTTCTCCCAAATGCGTTCAGCTGATGTTCTGAAAGAGCTGCAAAATCTGGACCCCTACAAATCAGCCGGGCTAGACAATCTGGACCCTTTCTTTCTAAAATTATCTGCCGAAATTGTTGCCACCCCTATTACTAGCCTGTTCAACATCTCTTTCGTGTCGTCTGAGATCTCCAAAGATTGGAAAGCAGCTGCGGTCATCCCCCTCTTCAAAGGGGGGGACACTTGACCCAAACTGCTATAGACCTATATCTATCCTACCATGCCTTTCTAAGGTCTTCGAAAGCCTAGTCAACAAACAGATTACCGACCATTTTGAATCTCACCATACCTTCTCTGCTATGCAATCTGGTTTCAGAGCTGGTCATGGGTGCACCTCAGCCACGCTCAAGGTCCTAAACGATATCTTAACCGCCATCAATAAGAAACATTACTGTGCAGCCGTGTTCATTGATCTGGCCAAGGCTTTCGACTCTGTCAATCACCACATCCTCATCGGCAGACTCGACAGCCTTGGTTTCTCAAATGATTGCCTCGCCTGGTTCACCAACTACTTCTCTGATAGAGTTCAGTGTGTCAAATCAGAGGGTCTGCTGTCCGGACCTCTGGCAGTCTCTATGGGGTGCCACAGGGTTCAATTCTTGGACTGACTCTCTTCTCTGTATACATCAATGAGGTCGCTCTTGCTGCTGGTGAGTCTCTGATCCACCTCTACGCAGACGACACCATTCCGTATACTTCTGGCCCTTCTTTGGACACTGTGTTAACAACCCTCCAGGCAAGCTTCAATGCCATACAACTCTCCTTCCGTGGCCTCCAATTGCTCTTCAACCGATCGCTACCCGCACCTGCCCGCCTGTCCAACTTCACTACTCTGGACGGCTCTGACTTAGAATACGTGGACAACTACAAATACTTAGGTGTCTGGTTAGACTGTAAACTCTCCTTCCAGATCCATATCAAATATCTTCAATCCAAAGTTAAATCTAGAATTGGCTTCCTATTTCGCAACAAAGCATCCTTCACTCATGCTGCCAAACATACCCTTGTAAAACTGACCATCCTACCAATCCTCGACTTTGGCGATGTCATTTACAAAATAGCCTCCAATACCCTACTCAATAAATTGGATGCAGTCTATCACATTGCAATCCATTTTGTCACCAAAGCCCCATATACTACCCACCATTGCGACCTGTACGCTCTCTTTGGCTGGCCCTCGCTTCATACTCGTCGCCAAACCCACTGGCTCCATGTCATCTACAAGACCCTGCTAGGTAAAGTCCCCCCTTATCTCAGCTCGCTGGTCACCATAGCATCTCCCACCTGTAGCACACGCTCCAGCAGGTATATATCTCTAGTCACCCCCAAAACCAATTCTTTCTTTGGCCGCCTCTCCTTCCAGTTCTCTGCTGCCAATGACTGGAACGAACTACAAAAAGCGCTGAAACTGGAAACACCTATCTCCCTCACTAGCTTTAAGCACTAACTGTCAGAGCAGCTCACAGATTACTGCACCTGTACATAGCCCACCTATATTTTAGCCCAAACAACTACCTCTTTCCCTACTGTATTTAATTTATTTATTTATTTTGCTCCTTTGCACCCCATTATTTTTATTTCTACTTTGCACATTCTTCCATTGCAAATCTACCATTCCAGTGTTTTACTTGCTATATTGTATTTACTTTGCCACCATGGCCTTTTTTTGCCTTTACCTCCCTTATCTCACCTCATTTGCTCACATCGTATATAGACTTGTTTATACTGTATTATTGACTGTATGTTTGTTTTACTCCATGTGTAACTCTGTGTCGTTGTATGTGTCGAACTGCTTTTCTTTATCCTGGCCAGGTCGCAATTGTAAATGAGAACTTGTTCTCAACTTGCCTACCTGGTTAAATAAAGGTGAAATAAATAAAAAATAAAATAGAATTTCACATTATTAACATAAAGTGGTGATCCTAACTGACCTAAGACTGGGAATTTTTACTTGGATTAAATGTCAGAAATTGTGAAAACTGAGTTTAAATGTATTTGGCTAAGGTGTATGTAAACTTCCGACTTCAACTGTATGCTGAGCACTTGTTGGCTGCTTTTCCTTCACTCTGCAATCCAACTCATTCCAACCATCTCAATTGGGTTGAGGTCGGGTGATTGTGGAGACCTGGTCGTCTGATGCAGCACTCCATCACTCTCCTTGGTCAAATAAATAGCCCTTACACAGCCTTGAGGTGTGTTTTGGGTCATTGTCCTGTTGAAAAACAAATGATAGTTCCATTAAGCGCAAACCAGATGGGATGGCATATTGCTGTAGAATGCTGTGGTAGCCATGCTGGTTAAGTGTGCCTTGAATTCTAGATAAATAACAGACAGTGTGACCAGTAAAGCACCCCCACACCAATAGATATCCTCCTTCATGCTTCATGGTGGGAATCACACATGCAGAGATCATCCGTTCACCTAGTCTGAGTCTCAGAAAGTTAAGGGGTTGAAACCAAAAATCTCATATTTGGACTCCACTGGTCTAATTTGCTCTTGTTTCTTGGCCCAAGCAAGTCTCTTCTTATTATTGGTGTCCTTTAGTAGTGTTTTCTTTGCAGCAATTCGACCATGAAGGCCTGATTCATGCAGTTTCCTCTGAACAGCTGATGTTGAGATCTGTCTGTTCCTTGAACTCTGTGAAGCATTTATTTGGTCTGCAGATAATTGCCGATTTCTGAGGCTGGTAACTCTAATTAACTTATCCTCTGCAGCAGATTTAACTCTGGGTCTTCTTGACTTGTGGCGGTCCTCATGAAAGCCAGTTTCCTCATAGCACTTGATGGTTTTTGCGACTGCACTTGAAGAAAGTTCTTGACATTTTCCAGATTGACTGACTGTCATGTCTTAAAGTAATGATGGTCTGTTGTTTCTCTTTGCTTATTTGAGCTGTTCTTGCCATAATATGGACTTGGACTTTTATCAAATAGGGCTATTTTCTGTATACCAACCCTGCCTTGTCACAACACACCTGACTGGCTCAAACGCATTAAGAAGGAAAGAAATTCCACAAATGAATTGAAATACATTCCAGGTGACTACCTTATGAAGCTGGTTGAGAGAATGCAAAGAGTGTGAAAAGCTGTCATCAAAGCAAAGGGTGGCTACTTTGAAGAATCTAAAATGTAAAATAGATTTTGATTTGTTTAACACTTTTATGGTTACTACATGATTACATATGTGTTATTTCATAGTTTTGATGTCTTCATGTAGAAAATAGTAAAAATAAGGAAAACACTTGAATGAATGTTTGTACAAAGGCACCAAACTTTTGACTGGTACTGTATATATATATATATATATATATATATATATATATATATATATATATATATATATATATATATATATATATATATATCTACAACAATGCATATATATATATATATATATATATATATATATATATACACACACACTGCTCAAAAAATAAAGGGAACACTAAAATAACACATCCTAGATCTGAATGAAATATTCTTATTAAATACTTTTTTCTTAGTTGATAGTTGAATGTGCTGACAACAAAATCACACAAATGGAAATCAAATTTATCAACCCATGGAGGTCTGGATTTGGAGTCACACTCAAAATTAAAGTGGAAAACCACACGACAGGCTGATCCAACTTTGTCCTTAAAACAAGTCAAAATAAGACTCAGTAGTGTGTGTGGCCTCCAAGTGCATGTATGACCTCCCTACAATGCCTGGGCATGCTCCTGATGAGGTGGCAGATGGTCTCCTGAGGGATCTCCTCCCAGACCTGAACTAAAGCATCCACCAACTCCTGGATAGTCTGTGGTGCAACGTGGCGTTGGTGGATGGAGCGAGAGATGATGTCCCAGATGTGCTCAATTGGATTCAGGTCTGGGGAACGGGCGGGCCAGTCCATAGCATCGATGCCTTCCTCTTGCAGGAACTGCTGACACACTCCAGCCACATGAGGTCTAGCATTGTCTTGCATTAGGAGGAACCCAGGGCCAACCGCACCAGCATATGGTCCCAGGATCTCATCTCGGTACCAAATGGCAGTCAGGCTACCTCTGGCGAGCACATGGAGGGCTGTGCGGTCCCCCAAAGAAATGCCACCCCACACCATGACAGACCCACCGCCAAACCGGTCATGCTGGAGGATGTTGCAGGCACCAGAACGTTCTCCACGGCGTCTCCAGACACAGTCACGTCTGTCACATGTGCTCAGTGTGAACCTGCTTTCATCTGTGAAGTTGCAAAGGGCGCCAATGGCGAACTTGCCAATCTTGGTGTTCTCTGGCAAATGCCAAACGTCCTGCACGGTGTTGGGCTGTAAGCACAACCCCCACTTCTGGACGTCGGGCCCTCATACCACCCTCATGGAGTCTGTTTCTGACCGTTTGAGCAGACACATGCACATTTGTGGCCTGCTGGAGGTAATTTTGCAGGGCTCTGGCAGTGCTCCTCCTGCTCCTCCTTGCACAAAGAGGGAGGTAGCGGTCCTGCTGCTGGGTTGTTGCCCTCCTACGGTCTCCTCCACGTCTCTTGATGTACTGGCCTGTCTCCTGGTAGCGCCTCCATGCTCTGGACACTACGCTGACAGACACAGCAAACCTTCTTGCCACAGCTCGCATTGATGTTCCATCCTGGATGAGCTGCACTACCTGAGCCACTTGTGTGGGTTGTAGACTCCGTCTCATGCTACCAATAGAGTGAAAGCACCGCCAGCATTCAAAAGCGACCAAAACATCAGCCAGGAAGCATAGGAACTGAGAAGTGGTCTGTGGTCACCACCTTCAGATCCACTCCTTTATTTGGGGTGTCTTGGTAATTGCCTATAATTTCCACCTGTTGTCGATTCCACAGCATGTGGAATTTATTGTGAATCAGTGTTGCTTCCTAAGTGGACAGTTTGATTTCACAGAAGTGTGATTGACTTGGAGTTACATTGTGTTGTTTAAGTGTTCCCTTTATTTTTTTGAGCAGTGTATATATGTGTGCATATAAACTCAGCAAAAATGATATTGTCCTCTCACTGTCAACTGCGTTTATTTTCAGAATACTTAACATGTGTAAAAACTTGTTTGAACCTAACTAGATCAACAACTGAGACATAAACTGAACAAGTTCCACAGACATGTGACTAACAGAAATGGAATAATGTGTCCCTGAACAAAGGGGGGGTCAAAATCAAAAGTAACAGTCAGTATCTGGTGTGGCCACCAGCTGCATTAAGTACTGCAGTGCATCTCCTCCTCATGGACTGCATCAGATTTGCCAGTTCTTGCTGTGAGATTTTACCACACACTTCAACCAAGGCACCTGCAAGTCCCCGGACATTTCTGGGGGGAATAGCCCTCACCCGCCGATCCAACAGGTCCCAGACATGCTCAATGGGATTGAAATCTGTGCTCTTCCCTGGCCATGGCAGAACACTGACATTCCTGTCTTGCAGGAAATCACGCTGAGAACGAGCAGTATGGCTGGTGGCATTGTCATGCTGGAGGGTCATGTCATGATGAGCCTGCAGGAAGGGTACCACATGAGGGAGGAGGATGTCTTCCCTGGAACGAACAGCGTTGAGATTGCCTGCAATGACAACAAGCTCAGTCCGATGATGCTGTGACGCACCAGACCATGATGGACCCTCCACCTCCAAATCGATCCCGCTCCAGAGTACAGGCCTTGGTGTTAGGCTCATTCCTTCGACGATAAATGAGAATCTGAGCATCACCCCTGTTGAGACAAAACTGCGACTCATCATTGAAGAGCACTTTTTGCCAGTCCTGTCTGGTCCAGCGACGGTGGGTTTGTGCCCATAGGCGACATTGTTGCCGGTGATGTCTGGTGAGGACCTGCCTTACAACAGGCCTACAAGCCCTCAGTCCAGCCTCTCTCAGCCTATTGCGGACAGTCTGAGCACTGATGGAGGGATTGTGCGTTCCTGGTGTAACTCTGGCAGTTATTGTTGCCATCCTGTACCTGTCCCGCAGGTGTGATGTTCGGATGTACCGATCTTGTGCAGGTGTTGTTACACATGGTCTGCCACTGCGAGGATCATCAGCTGTCCGTCCTGTCTCCCTGTAGCGCTGTCTTAGGCGTCTCACAGCATAGACATTGCAATTTATTGCCCTGGACACATCTGCAGTCCTTATGCCTCCTTGCAGCATGGCTAAGGCACTTTCACGGAGATGAGCAGGGTCCCTGGGCATCTTTCTTTTGGTGTTTTTTTAGTCAGTAGGAAGCATACAGTAGAAATACATATATATACAGTGGGGAGAACAAGTATTTGAAACACTGCCGATTTTGCAGGTTTTCCTACGTACAAGGCATGTAGAGTTCTGTAATTTTTTATCATAGGTACACTTCAACTGTGAGAGACGGAATTTAAAACAAAAATCCAGAAAATCACATTGTATGATTTTTAAGTAATTAATTTACATTTTATTGCATGACATAAGTATTTGATCACCTACCAACCAGTAAGAATTCAGACTCTCAAAGACCTGTTAGTTTTTCTTTAAGAAGCCCTCCTGTTCTCCACTCATTACCTGTATGGGTTGGCGCCCCCCTTGGGTTGTGCCGTGGCGGAGATATTTGTGGGCTATACTCGGCCTTGTCTCAGGATGGTAAGTTGGTGGTTGAAGATATCCCTCTAGTGGTGTGGGGGCTGTGCCTTGGCAAAGTGGGTGGGGTTATATCCTTCCTGTTTAGCCCTGTCCAGGGGTGTCCTCGGATGGGGCCACAGTGTCTCCTCACCCCTCCTGTCTCAGCCTCCAGTATTTATGCTGCAGTAGTTTATGTGTCGGGGGGCTAGGGTCAGTTTGTTATATCTGGAGTACTTCTCCTGTCCTATTCGGTGTCCTGTGTGAATTTAAGTGTGCTTTCTCTAATTCTCTCTTTCTTTCTCTCTCTCGGAGGACCTGAGCCCTAGGACCATGCCCCAGGACTACCTGACATGATGACTCCTTGCTGTCCCCAATCCACCTGGCCGGTGCTGCTGCTCCAGTTTCAACTGTTCTGCCTTATTATTATTCGACCATGCTGGTCATTTATTAACATTTGAACATCTTGGCCAGGTTCTGTTATAATCTCCACCCGGCACAGCCAGAAGAGGACTGGCCACCCCACATAGCCTGGTTCCTCTCTAGGTTTCTTCCTAGGTTTTGGCCTTTCTAGGGAGTTTTTCCTAGCCACCGTGCTTCTACACCTGCATTGCTTGCTGTTTGGGGTTTTAGGCTGGGTTTCTGTACAGCACTTTGAGATATCAGCTGATGTACGAAGGGCTATTTAAAATCAATTTGATTGATTGATTGATTGATTAACTGCACCTGTTTGAACTTGTTACCTGTATAAAAGAAACCTATCCACACACTCAATCAAACAGACTCCAACCTCTCCACAATGGCCAAGACCAGAGAGCTGTGTAAGGACATCAGGGTTAAATTATAGTACTGCACAAGGCTGGGATGGGCTACAGGACAATAGGCAAGCAGCTTGGTGAGAAGGAAACAACTGTTGGCGCAATTATTAGAAAATGGAAGAAGGTCAAGATGACGGTCAATCACCCTCGGTCTGGGGCTCCATGCAAGATATCACCTCGTGGGGTGAAGGCAGGACCTGGTCAATGACCTGAAGAGAGCTGGGACCACAGTCTCAAAGAAAACCATTAGTAACACACTACGCCATCATGGATTAAACTCCTGCAGCGCACGCAAGGTCCCCCTGCTCAAGCCAGCGCATGTCCAGGCCCGTCTAAATTTTGCCAATGACCATCTGGATGATCCAGAGGAGGAATGGGAGAAGGTCATGTGGTCTGATGAGACAAAAATTGAGCTTTTTGGTCTAAACTCCACTCGCCGTGTTTTTTTGGAAAAAGAAGGATGAGTACAACCCCATGAACACCATCCCAACCGTGAAGCATGGAGGTGGAAACTTCATTCTTTGGGGATGCTTTTCTGCAAAGGGGACAGGACGACTGCACCGTATTGAGGGGAGGATGGATGGGGCCATGTATACCGAGATCCTTCCCTCAGTAAGAGCATTGAAGATGGGTTGTGGCTGGGTCTTCCAGCATGACAACGACCCAAAACACACAGCCAGGGCAACTAAGTAGTGGCTCCGTAAGAAGCATCTCAAGGTCCTGGAGTGGCCTAGCCAGTCTCCAGACCTGAACCCAATAGAAAATCTTTGGAGGGAGCTGAAAGTCCGCATTGCCCAGCGACAGCCCCGAAACCTGAAGGATCTGGAGGTAGAAGGTCTGTATGGAGGAGTTGGCCAAAATCGTTGCTGGTTTCTGTACCAAATATTACGTTCTGCTTTTCTGATGTATCAAATACTTATGTTATGCAATAAAATGCATATTATTTACATAAAAATCATACAATGTGATTTTCTGGATTTTAGTTTTAGATTCCATCTCTCACAGTTGAAGTGTACCTATGATACAAATTACAGACCTCTACATGCTTTGTAAGTAGGAAAACCTGCAAAATCGGCTTTGTATCAAATACTTGTTCTCCCCACTGTATATATATATATATATATACACACATAAATCTGAAGCAGTCTATACTCATACTTAAGATTAATAAAAAGTATAGTGGATCTGACACTTGCTTATCTCAGAAGGAACCCAGAAGAAAATATAGCTGGTCAACATGCCCGCAAGACTAACAGTTTGAGACTAGTTACTTACCGACACTATACCTCCAGAAGTCCCTAAGCGAGTGGCACACTCTCCCTCCCAGAACGAACATGTTGCCCCCATAGGAGCAGCAGGCGTACTTGTAGCGGTCGCATGGGCTGCTACTGGTCCTTCGACTCATACTAGAGTATCCTCGACCTCGGCTGTCATTGGGCTGCGACTCTCTTTAGGAAAAATGGTGACAGACTGGTAACTGAGGATGAAGAAGACACAACGGACGTTTTTTATCAGCCACGAGCCGCTACTGTATGCATGTCATTGGTGACTAATGATGAAAAAGGTACAGCAGTCACACTTGTGTAAGCCATTTATTATGGGGTTCTTATAAGATAAAACGGGCACCAAAGAATAGTAGATTTCCCAAATTACAATGGACAAACCACTTATGGAGATTCCCCGCAAAACTAGAACAAAACATTTTTGTGATTTTCTGTAACGGCGTTCTTCTTTAGTTGAAGGAGAGTCGGACCGAAATGCAGCGTGTAAGTTACTCATGTTTATTTAGTGAAGACAAACGAACAAACTACACACGAATAACTAATAAAACAAAAATAACAAACAGAACGTGAAACCAATTACAGCCTGACTGGTGCACACTACACAGAGACAGGAACAATCACCCACGAAATACAAAGCGAAAACCAGGCTACCTAAATACGGTTCCCAATCAGCGACAACGAGACTCACCTGACTCAGATTGAGAACCGCCTCAGGCAGCCAACCTATTTAACACACACACACCCCTAATCAGCTACAATCCCAAACACTACAAACCCCAATACGAAAATACAATACAATAACACATGTCACACCCTGGTCTAACCAAATATATAACGAAAACACAAAATACAATGACCAAGGCATGACAGAACCCCCCCCCCTAAGGTGCGGACTCCCGAACGCACCTCAAAACCATAGGGAGGGTCCGGGTGGGCGTCTGTCCATGGTGGCGGTTCCGGCTCCGGACGTGGACCCCACTTCATAAATGTCATTGTTCCTCCCCTTCGCGTCCATGGATAATCCACCCTAACCGCCGACCATGGCCGAATAGTCCTCACCCAGAACCCTACATAACAGAGGAGCAGCTCGTGACTGAGGGGCAGCTCGGGACTGAGGGGCAACTCGGGACTGAGGGGCAGCTCGGGACTGAGAAGAAGCCCAGTACTGAGAAGAAGCCCAGCACTGAGAAAAAGCCCAGTACTGAGAAAAAGCCCAGTACTGAGAAGAAGCCCAGTACTGAGAAGAAGCCCAGCCAGGCAGTTGAATCCGGCAGATCCTGGCTGACTGGCGGATCCTGGCTGACTGGCGGATCCTGGCTGACTAGCAGATCTGGCAGATCCTGGTTTACTGGCGGATCCTGGCTGACTGGCAGATCCTGGCCGACTGGCGGATCCTGGCTGACTGGCGGATCTTGGCTGACTGGCGGATCCTGGCTGACTAGCAGATCTGGAAGAGTCTGGTTGACTGGCAGATCTGGAAGAGTCTGGTTGACTGGCAGATCTGGAAGAGTCTGGTTGACTGGCAGATCTGGAAGAGTCTGGCTGACTGGCAGATCTGGCTGCTTCATGCTGACTGAAGGCTCTGGCTGCTCCATGCTGACTGGCGGCTCTGGCTGCTCCATACTGACTGACAGCTCTGGCGGCTTCATGGAGACTGGCAGCTCCTTGCAGACTGGCAGCTCTGGCTGCTCCATGCAGACTAGCAGCTCTGGCTGCTTCATGCAGACTGGCAGCTCCATGCAGACTGGCAACTCCATGCAGACTGGCAACTCCATGCAGACTGGCAACTCCATGCAGACTGGCAGCTCTTTGCAGACTGGCAGCTCTTTGCAGACTGGCAGCTCTGGCTGCTCCATGCAGACTGGCAGCTCCATGCAGACTGGCAGCTCTGGCTGCTCTATGCAGACTGACAGCTCTGGCTGCTCCATGTAGACTGGCAGCTCAGGCTGCTCTATACAGGCAGGAGGCTCCGGCAGCGCTGTAGAGGAGGAAGGCTCT